>NW_026720885.1:0-9292 GCF_029784015.1 Lycium ferocissimum
ACGGGTTCTTTCTCCAAACCAATTATACTACGTCGAAGAGCACCTCAAACTTGTTAAGAACCCGCGAAGAACAAGATTTTTGGATCAAGATTAAAGGCTTGGAAATTTTCTCTTTTTTTTTTCTTTCTCTTTCTCTCTTGGAGCCGTGAGCTCTTTCCTTTTTTTTCTTGATTTTTCTTTCAATTTCATGAAACTTCTAAGGCCTTATCATCCTTTATAATTAATAGGCACATGGAAAATTCTCATGGGCTTGGGCCACCATACCTTGGCCGGCCACTCTCCATTGGGCCCTCTTTTTCTTATTTTTTTTTTGAGCCCAATTTGTAATTCATGAAACCATCTTCCAAAATTCCGACTTTGTCCTTAACCCTCCTCGAAAATTCCGCACCAATATTTCTCATGAACAACTTATATGCTAAATAAAACCAAAATATAGCCTTACTCCTTACAAGTCACAATTATTTCGAAACTTCCGAATATGCAAAAATACGGGATATAACATAAGGTATGACACGATTTGTGCCTCGGGGTAATTCCATTCTTAAGTTTCGAGTATGTTTGTGATTCGTATTTGCTTTTGATGTTGGTATCCTTAGCATGGTCGGGCTATAGTTCGTATGTTTTTATATGGTTGAGTTTGAAATGTGGTGAAACGATTCTTATTTGTTTCTTGATATTCGTATCATAATGCCGGTCGAGTTATGATCCT
Source organism: Lycium ferocissimum (assembly GCF_029784015.1). Lineage (NCBI taxonomy): Eukaryota > Viridiplantae > Streptophyta > Magnoliopsida > Solanales > Solanaceae > Lycium > Lycium ferocissimum. Next base: position 710 of record NW_026720885.1, read on the forward strand.
TATGATTTTGTATGATTAAATTTTCAAGGTTGCCAAAGAGTTTTGTTTCAAAAGATTTGTTCTTAAACGATTTCGAAACTACGAACGCCGTAACTTTCAAGGAAGGGCTCGGATCTTTTGATACTTTCGCAAATGACTTTATGACGAGTAATGACTTAAATTTTCATGGCGGGCCCGGATTGGGTTGACGCTCGTCCGTGGGTCCGCGACCTTCTATGTTGGTTCTAATGACCTATTTTCGAAAGAATCCAATCGACTATCTTGGGCCCGGTATGATTACTTATTTATCTTTTGAGTTTGAAATAAGGATTTTATGCTTATGACTTTGATACGTGAATATGGTTTCGGAAGTTCGGTTTGATATATTCAGTGATATTCGGGGAGGAAATGCGATTTGACTACTGTTTTGGCTTACAAATGATGGTTCGTTTGATTAACCTATTAAGTCTTTGAAAATATTTTAAACTGTATTTGGTTACTCACGATTCTGGTCGTGCGTTCTGTTGTTACATTTTTGACTGGGTTCTGGCCGCGTGTACGTGTATATGTGATATTACTTGGGTTCCTGGCCGCGGTACGTGTATATGTGATATTACAGCTGGGTTCTGGCCGCGGTATGCGTATATGTGATATTACGTTGGGTTCCGCGCGGTATGTGTATGTGTGTATGTGTATGTGTATGTGTGATATTGTGTTGATATGCGCGGTGTGTGTGATATTGCCCGTGGATACTTGACCGCGGTGTGTGTGATATTGCTTGGATACTTGACCGCGGTATGTGTGATATTGACATTTGGATACTTGACGCGGTATGTGTGATATTGACATTGGATACTTGACCGCGGTGTGTGTGTATATGTGGTATGTGATATATGATAACGTGATGGTATGATGATTGATTACTCATGTTTCTAGAATCCACTGATAGTTCGGAGATGATATGGATGTGCACGAATTAAGTTTTAAAAGTAAGTCTTGTGGGTTCTGCGTATTTTACCTTTTTTCGGTACTACTTACTTGTTATGATTTCGCTTTACGTATTTTCGACTTTGCATAATCGGTACATATTCGTCATTTGCCCCTCGCTTCGAAATTTTACGTTTCATACCGCGCGGTACCTGAGATGAGGAGATGATGTTAGCGAGAGATGTTCCGGTTGGATTGGCGAGCTCCATTTCCTCCCGGTCTTTGCCGAGTCGAGTGCGTTTGTATGGTATCCGAAGCTGTGTTAGAGACTTTGCAGAACGGTGTGTCGGGTGTGATATGTCAGTTTTGTAAGCGGCTAGGCGAGCCGATATGCTATTATGTATCATTTTGCAGATCCGGTTTGTAATCGGCTATGTAAGTCGATATATCGGTATCATTATGTTGCGGTTGTTATGAATTCTGATTTTGTTTGATTTGAAAAGAGTTAAAATATGATGTTCTTTGAAAAATTTTCCTTCTGCATTTTGACATGTTTTGTGGGCCCAGTATGATTATGTGTATTATGAGAGTCAGCGGGTTCGCTCGGACCTAAGTAAGGGTCGGGTGCCCATCATGCCCTACCGAAAATTAGGGTGTGACACATGCCCAGGGTATGGAGGAGCGACACAGGGGGCGTCAGCCCGATAGAGATTATGATGGGGGCCAGCCCAAGAGGGCTAGATACTGGCAGGTGATACCCGGAGGTTTCGAGGCGGAGACGGCCTCGGCGGCGGTATAGCGAGATGTCCTCCCCGGCCGGCTGAGCACGCCCCCGCGGTTGCGGGGCGGGAGAGGCGGGGAGAGTGCGGTATTCGGGGAGCGAGTCCGAGCTCCCGGGGCTTCGGGTTCGCAGTCGAGCGGAGGTTTGAGCCAGGCGAGGCTATCTATGCCTCAGTGTCCTCAGTGCGGCAGGCGCCATCCGGGGGAGTGCCGTTACGCTACGGGTGCTTGTTTTGCTTGCGACCGTCGAGGCCATATCATGAGGGAGTGTCGGTCTTTGGGTAACCCGAGTGGTGCGGCTCGGCTGCCGGGTCGGTTCTTTGGTTCGTCCTCTTCGCAGCTATGCGCCCTCGAGAGCGAGGGGTATCTTTGGCACCGGCGGGGGCGGTGGTAGGCGGTGGCGGAGCCTCCCGATTTTAGCGGTCCCTTCGAACCACTTGCTGTGCGTTGGCCAATGACGGGAGCAAGGAGCGCCGCGGATGCGGCTACGGGTATATGAATCTTCTTGCGAGATGTGTGTTATTATGTATGTATATTCTTTGTATGGTTGATATTTAATAGCCGTTAAGCGAGAAATTTAAGACCGATAATCGGTATTCATAAATTAAGGCGATTAAGTTATGTTTATCATTATAGTGAATACGGAAGTCGAGGACGGAAGGTAATCGTATTCGTAAGCGAAAGGTGAACGCGGGGGGATCGAGAAGGGTAAAAACGGTAATTGTGTCGTAGAACGTTTTAGCATTAACACTTCAATTTACTCCGAGTTGTGTCTTTGAAGGTCATGCGGTGACGTGAACGCTATCGGACTAATATTAAAGCACGTATTTCATCGAGTCCCGAGGTTAAGCGTCGGAGTGGAGAAAATATTGGGATGGGTGACCCCCTGGGAAGTTTTACGAAAATCTCACAAATTCGGACGAAAGAGGCAAATGAGAAGCTAGAGTTATCAAAGAAAGTTAGAGTGTGCGGGGTGGGTCGGAACCTTAAGTGGTCACGTAGAACGAGCGGAGTTAGACCGGTAAAGAGGAAGGAGATGTCACGATTTTGGAATTGGGGTGAGTTCGAACGGTGTTTGGAAATATTTTGTAAGTGAGACGATAGCATTGCATGTACACGTATGTGTGTAATGTCTTATACTTTGGTTTTTTATTAGCGGGTATGTGTATTCCGGCAACCAACGTGGCGGTATAGGGAAGGCATTAATTGGACAGAGTGACGAAGCTCAAGTGAGCAACAGTGTATAGATGGCACAAATATTATAAACCAAGCTAATGTTGTGGTTATTACAAGTCAAGTTTGGACAGTTCGAAATGCAATGACATGTGGAAAAAGGGAAGAAAGTGAGTTGATGGAAGGTCAGGGAATCGGAACGTTAGGATCAAAGTACCGTTTACTTGGAATGGGAAATGCGGATATAAGGCAAATATAATCGGGTAATGATATAAGCACACCCCTAAAGGGGGGAAGCGGATGCGAGAAATGCAAGTGCAAGATGTAAGGATTGTAACATAATGTGTGCTTAGGAAAAGTTGAAAGGCGAGATCTCGGCAAAGGAACAATAAAAGGTTCGAGTTAAAGATAAAGAGATGATTTGAGAAACTGACAACGAAATAAAGAAGGAAAGAAGGAATATGACTGGTAGATACGGCTGCATGCTATGGTAATAAAAGGAATTTCCCCCGAGATCCTTATACGGCTTTATAAGACTAGTTGAACATTCGAGGACGAATGTTCAAAAGGGGGGAAGGATGTTATATCCTGTATTTTGTACATTAGGACAATCCGGTTTAACTATGGTAAGTTAGGGACAAAACCATTCCGGGATACAAAGTCGAGACTTTTGACCTTCGATTTGATTTTGAGGAATAAGTTGTTCATGAATTTGTTTGTATGGGACACTTAGGAAAATTTGGGACCAAAATTGTAATATTGGGAAGTTGGAAATCATGCAAAAATAAGGCCCTTGGCCGTGTGGCTATTGGAAATGGCCCACACATTTTGTGCCCAAATTTAATTGGTCCAACACATGTGTGGGCCAAGGACACTTGTGCCATACACATATAAGCTTAAAATATGATCAAGTAGTCATCTTTCATCATTTCTAACACTTAGAAAAAAATAGAAGTTGAAGAACAACAAGCTCCAACCATTCGGCCAAGAGGAGGGAATTTCAAGTCCAATTTTAGCCATCCCAAAAATATTTCTTTGATGCAAGTCCACTAATTGGAGGTCCCTAAGTAACGTGGAAGTGTTGTTGGAGCGATCAAACCGCTAGTTTTCATCCTAGCTAACCCTAGCTAATTGTGAAGTTGAAGGAAGAAAGGTAAGATTTAATCATGTTTTATGTGTTATGAAGGGTGTATGTATGTTGTAGTATGTTAAAATGGAGGAAATTCATGAAATATGGCATGTTGGAGTTGAGGTTGTGTGTGTAGTGTATAGCCGTGTAGGTGTGTGTGTGTTGTGTTGTGTTGAAGCAATGAATTAAAGTCTAGTTAGCATGTTGTGAGTGTTGTAGAGTGAAGAAATGGATGAGAATCATCAATATATATATATATGGTGTTGGCCGAAAATGGGCTATATTATGTGACAAGGAATGGATTAATGTTAATTAGTATTTTGGTAGTTGTCGTTATGAATTCTATGTTGACGATAGTAGTTTAATGACTCAAATTGATATCGTAAGTCTTGTGGGCTGAATTGGAGATTAGTGTGCATTTGATGTAAATTGTGTATTTATGAGAATAGCATTGTTAAAGTGTAGATTGTTGGTGCAAATCATGATTCAGAAGTTAAAAATGTGTTGTGGAAGTGTTCTCGGGTTTGGGGCTGTTTAGGGCAAATTGGAGCCTTTGTTGGATTGTTGGAAATATTGTATGAATTGTTTAAAATGTTCTTGAATGTGGTTGGTATGGGTTTGGGTTGATATTGGAATGTATGAGCGATAATGTTGGCTTGAATGTAAGCGTTGAATTGAAATAATGAATGTTGTTGAATGATGTAAAGAGAGTTATTAATGCTATATTACCTTTCGGATTGGTTATTGATTTTGCTAGGTTGGTTGTTGTTGATTTGGCCGAGTTAAATTCTCGGGGTTGGTCTATTTACAGGGGAAATGCTGCCCAAATTTCTGTCGAATTAAGGGCTAATTTGGAATTAAATGCCCAAATGTCTATAGCTAATGTTTGGCATATTATGACTTATTTGTAGACCTTGGGCAGACCCGAGACGTAGGTTGGAATTAGCTTGAGTGGGATTAGCGTTGAAAGCGATCAAGGTATGTAAAAAGCGCGACCATCTTCCTTCTTTTGGCATGCCTTAGTTGTAAATAGGCTATGATACGAGCCTCGGGAAACTATACTCTCGCGATCCGACCATGTCCGTGATTATTATTTGTTTCTTGGTCTTCGTATGCATGATATGATGAAATATTGGCCCTATGTCTTTTGTATGACTAAGTTTCAAAAGTTGCATAAAAAGTTTGGTTTTGTAAGAGTTTTGTTCCTAAATGATTCGAAAACTACGAAAGTCGTAACTTTCACGAGACGGCTTGGATCGCCTCGATATGCTCAAAAATGATTCCATGATGTATGATGATTATGTTTTCCATAGGCGGGCCGGCTCGGGTCGACACCCGTTCGTGGGTCGCGACTTTCCTTATGTACTTCTGACGACTTTTGAAAGAATATGATATGAGTATGACCCCAATTTCAAGTACGATCAGTTTACTTACCTCTTTAGTCTATGATAATGATCTCACGCATATGATTTTGATCCATAACTATGGTTTCTGAAGTTCGGGTTGATATGTTCCCGAGTGACGTTCGGAAGAAAATCTGGTTTGACTACTGTTTTGACTTATAAATGATAGCTCGTTTTGATTAACCTACTGAGTCTTTAAACATGTTTTTAAGCGTAATTGGTTACTCATGATTACGCTGCGTCCATTCGGTTGTTACATTTGTCGCCAAGTCCGGGCCGGTTATGTTATCGTGCGTACTATCTTTGTACGAAGTATGAAAACGTGTATTCCGAAATATGATGTGATACGAAGTACGATATGATATGTGATAACGGGTATGATATGACGATTCTATACACCGAGTCCCTCACTCGAGGGCCGGGACGCGCTATGTATATGATGATATGATGATAACATGATTCTATACACCGAGTCCCATTAAGGAGGCGGGACACGCTATATGTGTGCATATATGGGATGATGATATGATCTTACTTAAGGTCTCTCGCTAAGAGGGCCGGACACGCTATGTATGCGCATGTGAGAATGATTGTCCGATTGGGATATGATATGAACATGTATGAATTATGTTTTGAAGGTAAGTTTGTGGTTTCTGGTTACTGTATTCATGTCCCCTACTCCTTATTTCAAGTACGACTCGCTCACATGTTTTCATGCTTTACATGCTCGGTACGTATTGTCACCGACCCCGCTTTCTTCGGGGTGCACGTTTTATGCCGCAGTACGGACGTACGATTCGGTGATCCGCCGATCAGACGCCATTCTGCCGATTTGAGTGATCCCTTTATTCGGAGCCCGTATTTTGGTATATCTTCGTCCGTTGTATATATGTATGAGTTTGTCGGGGGGTACGGCGGGGCCACGTCCGTCATATGATTACTCGTGGTACATCTAGAGGTACGTAGACGTATATGTGGGTTAGGCCTATCACGTACGGTGTGTTTGTATGTTATATGTTCTGGACGATCCTATTCGCGGCGCGACCTTGTCGGCTTGCATTTGTATATGTTTTGGGGCCGATGCGCCATTTGATAGCCTTGCGCTTCGATATATATGTTTGTGTTTTGAGATGTGTACGAGACGAGCGTACGATATTTGGATACGCGTAAGCTATCTGTTTGTGAATCGGATCAATGAATGTGTTTGGGTGCCCAGCTCGGGCACTAGTCATGGCCTACGGGGTTGGGTCGTGACATTTTATCCATTTCAACACATTACAACACACTCCAACGTCCATAATACATGCAAGAGAGGATAGAACCTTACCTCTTCCACTTGCTTCCAACTCACGGCTAGGACTATCCATGGCAACCATGAACGATTTTCTTGCTTCAACAACCATTCCACGTTAACGAGGACCTTCCAATTAATGGGAAAGCATGAAGAAAATAATTCTCTTGACCAAGCTTCCATGGGCACCTTGTTCGGCCACCATGGCCGAACTCTCCCTTCTCTCTCTCTCTCTGTCTTTCTTGAATTCTCTTGGCTTTACAAAATAATGAATAAGTCTCATGTCTTCATCACTTGTACATATATATATATAACTATAGGCACATGACTAATCATGTGCACTCTTGCTTGAATTTTTCCCCTTCTTTTTCTTTCTCCCTTTTTCTCTAATTTTCTAGAAATTTCCTTAAGTGAAAATGATAAAGATGATTTAATTATCATCCTATGCTTCCATAAATAATAAACACATGTGGCCCTATGCCCCGCTCACCTTGGCCTTTAATTTCATGAACTTTTAACTTTCCAAAATTCATTTTTAACCCCAAACTTTCTTTAATATTTCCATCAATAAAATCATAAACGACTTATACCTTAAAACAAAGTTGGAAAATAGCCCTGTCGTTAACTTTCCACAATTGACTCGGAATATCCCATTGCACGAAATGCGGAATATAACAGTTTGTTGTGGATTATGTGATGAAAATGAAGGTTTGATCACTCAAATGGAAGTCGTAATTGTTGTGGGCTGATTTAGAACGTAATGTGGTTCTAGTATGCTTTCTTGAATTTATGAAAATAATGTTGTGAATGTATGGATTATTGGTGTCATTGATGAATTTGGAAGAAAGAAACGTATTGTCGTCGTCCCTATGGAAATTGGTGATTACGGGTTCCATGGCATATTGTTTGGAATGTTCTTAAATCTTGTTTGAAAGGTTGTGGATTGGTAATCGAATATGTGAGCGTTGGTGTTGAATTGATCGTATATAGTTTATTTGAATATAATTGAAATGTTGTCGAATTGTGTAGAAAGGAATTATTAACGTTAGAATGCGTTTTGAATCACTTATGGACATTGTTAGTATGGTTGTTGGTTTGGTTGTTGTTGAATTGGAGTTGAATTCTCGGGGTTGTGAATATATAGGGGAAGTGCTGCCCCAATTTACCGTTGAGAAAAGTAATGGCTTGGAATTGGATTCTTCGATGTTAGGACTAACATTTGATATCTATTAATGTTGTGTAGACCTTGGAGAGTCGAGACTTGAGTTCGGAATAACTTAGGAAGCGGCTAAGGTATGTAAAGCTCAACCTTTCCTTCTTTGGCATGTCTTAGTTGAAAGTAAGTTATGACACGAATTTCGAGGTAATTCTATTCCGGTGATCCGAGCATGTTTATGATTCTTATTGGCTTCTTGATATTCGTATTCTTAATGTGGTCAAATCATGGTCCGTATGTCATTTGTATAATTAAATTTCAAAAGTTGCATAAAAGGTTTTTTGTTTTCAAAGAGTTTTGTTCCTAAATGATTAGAAGCTACGAACGTCCGTAACTTTTACATAAGGGAACTCGGATCGCTTCGATTTGTTCGTAAAGTTCGAAAGTGAATAATGTTCGTAACCTTCCGGCGGACTCGGATTGGTTTTTGGCATATGACTACGATTCCTATGGTTTTGGTAATACGTTTATGATATATGCTATGTTTACGAATAACGTCAAAAGATATTTGATATAACTATGGTCCGATTTTCAAATGACATTCCGTTTAGACTACTTCATTGAGTCTATGATGATGTTTTATATGCATATGGTTTGTCGCATTACTCCGCTCGGTGGCCCTCAATGGTCTTTCACCGAGTCCGGGCCGGGTACGCATTCGTGCAACTTCTGCATTGTTCACGAG
>NW_026720886.1:0-8704 GCF_029784015.1 Lycium ferocissimum
TGATACATAATATTGTTGAATGTATAATTGTATGTGCACATGGGGAACGGGGAAGTGGTAACCGTGTCCACCCATTCACCGTTTATCATCCTTGACGCGGGATGTCTTGGACGCGGATTTAGCGGGGAGAGCCGTACGCGGCGTCTGTTCTGTGATATATATATATACACACCGATATACTTGGGACACCGTTGGGGAGGGGGGGTGTGAGAGCCGATGAATTCGGCGTCTCAGAATCGTGAGTGTGTGCGACCGAAGTTTCGGTGCCATCCGTTTTTATGTACAAAATAAAAATAAAAACACCGTGTCTTTAAAAAGGAAAAGCTAGGCATGCATGGCCTCGCCCGAGCGGGCACTCACATGTACAAAGCTACTCCTTTATCCTATGACATCGTTTCCATGTTCCCATATAGTTATCGCCTCCGCACAAAGCTACCGTTTTACATGGAGAGTGCTCTCCCCACAACTCTACTATGTTGTTAACATCGTTCATGCTCTTGTATACTCGCACATTACTGCATCGACCCTCTTCTTCGGGGGCCGCGTTCATGCCGCGGCAGTACACCCAGATGTGGATCGCAGTTAATAAAGAAGATGTTCCAGCGAAGTTGGCAAGTTCATTTGGCCTGGAGTGTAGCCGAGTCGAGTACACGTGCAGTTTGATACCTAGAGACTTTGCGTACAAGAGTCAGGGGTTTTGGAGTCAGCTTTGTATTATGATACGAGTTATTAAGCCCATATTTATGACTTAGGAGCATCGTAAAGAATATTTTAGTAAGCTTTGCCATGTATATTAGACTTAGAAAAAAATTTACGCTTGGAATAAGAGTCGCAGGGTTCGCCGCCTCCGGTTACGGGGTCGGGTGCCCATCACACCCTGATCAAGATCGGGGTGTGACAAGTGACCTCCAGAAGTTAGCTGTAAATTGAGCTCCTCCGTCTGAGATCATAGATGTGGGAGCTTTATGAAGTTTCACTATATAGTCGCGCATATCCTTTAATCGGATAAGTGGTCCTAAATATGTTCTCGATCACCGACTCCTTGCGGTTCAACAACCCGTCACGCTCTTATGTCTTTGTCACCTTTTTTTACCTTACATTCCGAGTGCCCATCCGATATAACTTTGTCGCTTAGTAAGTATGATGGTTAGGTATACACGTAAAATGGTCCCGCACCCTTCACTCCCCTCGCGCATCGCTATACTTAGGGCAACTCGTAATTCGAGTTTAAATTGAATCTTCTGGCTCTTGCCACAATTTTTCCTTTTAGCTTTTCGCCACAATTGTTTCTCTAACCCTTTGTCCCTATAATTTTGCAATACAACTCAAAAGCATAGGGCTACGGAAATTCTTACTCCTTTACGAGGTTCATGTGTCTTCGACTTCCTTGTGTTGGCGATCATTTCGAATTCTAGCTCCAAGCTAATAAATTTGCTCCTTCGGTGGCCGTAAGGACGCCATAATCTCTTTCAAGTCTAGTATGTTCCCCCCCCCCTTTATTATGGAGGTTCTAATGCACTAATATGTTCCCCCACCATCCTCGGCGCTTATCTTTCGAGAGTCGGGAATTTCTTAGCACGTTGCACGGCCCAATCCTCTTATTTTTCGCTCGTGGGCATTGTTCCTTCATTCCATTTATCGAGTCTATCCCGCAATTCTACAATTCTATTTAGATCCATACCACCACACCCTATTTTTTTTCACACGCCTACCCTCACATTTTTAACCAAATCGCGTCGTGCTTTGCTCTTTTGCTTTTTTCGACATTTTGGTTATCGTACCTACCGTTTACTTATTTTCTTTCTTTCCCAAATATCATTATCTTGGAACTTCCCAAGCTCGATCCGTAGCGAAAACAACATCGGCTTACCTTATAACATTTGTGCCATTTTATTTTCTTTCACTTGAACCGTATTACCGTCCGATCAATGCCTTCCAACATGTCATAACGTCGATTGCCGGATTCGATATAGCTAGGTATGGGATACCATATACATACACGCACATAATCGCTACCATTTTATTCACAAAGTATTCCCATCACTATTCGACTTACCCTCGTTTCTAAAATTGCGATGCACCTTCCTTCTTTTCACCGGTTCGTCCGCTCTCGTTCTACACGACTTAAGGTTTCGCCTCTCTCCGTATTTAATTGTTCCTTAGATTAACCTAGCTTCTCGTTTGCTTCTTACGACCGAATTTGTAAGACTTTCGTAAAACTTCCCAAGTGGGGTCACCCATCCTAAAATTGTTTCCTTTACCCAAAGACGCTTAACTTTGGGACTCGACGAAATTCGATGTTCTAACGCTAGTATGACCCGTCGACCTCTTCGCATGACCTTCAAGACCTAATCCAAGTAGGTTGAAGTCCGGACGGATTTCAAAACGCCCTCATAAACATCTCCCGCCAAATTAAAAGGGTCTTTTTCGACCCAATAATTATTTAATACCGTAGTTATTCCAAATTCTCGCTAGGTGGCGCTTATATTCCAACGACAAGTGTCCAAAATTCTCTTTGTAATAGTATCTTCACCCCCACTTATATCATCCGCTTCTTTCGAGGAAATTATATTCTATTCCTTAAGCCTACCGTTTTTGTCGCTTAAAGATCCCATCATTTCATGTGGTGTAGTCGTGTACACGCAACACCCCTTTATGCTTTATGCCCTTTTACCCTTACGCGTATCCAACACAAGTTTCAATTCACCTAAACATCCCAAGTTCGTTCTCAATATTAGTCTTATCATCCTGTCGTCGTACCGCGCCTTTAAATTCATAACTATGTATTCTTCTTGCGTTCCATAATCGTACTTATTTAATTACGTCTATATCCGGCGCTTCCTTTAGTACTCCCTTACCATATTTCCCCAGTCTATGTCCATCCTTTTCTGCACACTAAAAGCTTTATAATACCGCTACATTTTTCGTAAAATCTTACTCCTACATAGTCCTTTCTTTATTTTCAAATCATATTCTCGTTCACCCCTATTTGTTCTTATGTTCTTATCATGCCGCCGTTTCCTAGCACTCCTCGACTTCATTGTTCGCTCTCTATAATCTAGTCTTTCACCGTTCCGTCACCGATATTACTCGGTTCTCGGCTACCCCGTCATCATCTATTACCGCACCGTTATCTTACTCCGCTTTCTTTTCGCTCCTCCCTTCTTTTTTTTTTGTACTCGCTATCGTTTCCGTTATCTCGTAATTCCTATTCTATACTTTCCCCGCGAAGAACTTTATAAGTCCCTCTTTTCTTTTTTCCACTAACTCACCTTCATACTTTAGTCACACAAATCATGTCATATCCTTTAGTCGCTCCCTCGCTAGGCTTTGCTCATTTTCATAACATTCCTTGTTTTATTCACATAATATCTTGTTCGTAATTTGGCCTTGTAGTGTAACACTTCTCAACCCGTTACCCTTCGGTCAATCTTACCTTTAATATTCTATAACCTGCCTTGTCCGCACATTCATATCCGTCACTATTCTTTCCCGTACTCTTGTCTTAATCGTGCTATTATTATTTTTTTCCAACCTTAAACTCGTCATCATTTATTCCTCGCTTTATCAATTCATTCGCACCTTAATATAACGCTCTATTATAATTCGCCAACCTCTTCTAAATCATCTCCTACCATCGCAAGCCTTTTCCAAATTCCCTTTTACCATATCAATATCAACCTCCTAATTACTATCGTCACAACTCAAATAGCTAACTCATTTTTCAAGGTCAACCGCACTTGCAACTTAGTCAAATTCTATCCTTAGTATTGACACAACCTTTCAAACATACCGCAACCCTATATCTCATTCTCCTTTATTTCCCGAAAAATTTCGCAGTTTCCTCTATATTTCTTAACATCTCAAAACCTATACACGTAAATACCAACAATGCCTCACAGTGGCCAACACGTATATATACATATTATGTCATATCACGCTCACAGTGGCTGAAGAGTTTACAATAGCATGAAAACGATGGGCTTACCTCGTATGTCCAATTCGATCTGCACCTGTTACACTTTCCTGTTTACTTTTTCTTTCTGAAAATTTTGGACTTTACATCTCAATCATACGTTAATGCCTTAGCCGACATGTGTCTTCCGTACATTTGTGCCACTTCCGCGTGCTTTGTATCTTCCAATGTCGTCAACCGCTTTTCTTCTGTTGGTGTCGTCTTTTCCTACAAATCGAAAGTTAGTATAAGAAATTTCATTTCCTATGACTCCTGGCTCTATCGCACATCAAGAGCGTAAAAGGGTCGATTCCTAAATGCCCCTGAAATCCTCCCCGTTTATGAGCGTGGCCGGCTTCACACCATAAACAAGACTGCATGACATCTGTCCGAGACAATCCGAGGACTAACCGCTCTTCGTATACCACTTTTGTCACGACCCAACCCCGTAGGCCGCGACTGCGGCCCGAATTGGGCACTCGTACGTACCTGCAAGATCCCAAACCGAAATAGCGTATTTAATAACTTTATACCGTGTACAACAATATATATTTACGTAAAAGTGGAACGTCACCCCGAAGCTATCACAAATGTGCAAATACACATATTATCGCAATCTAGCAAATAATATCACATATAAGCCGATAAGGCTATCATAGTATGCGGGGACGTCCAAGTCACAAATCACAATACGCGATCAATGTTGAATTCCCATAACCCACACATATATGTCTACAAACTCCTAAGGAGCATAACAATCATATGACGGGATGTAGGCCCATTGCATTCGTGAACAAACATATGCATATATATAACGTAAACTGATCAAAGTATAGGCCTGCAATTGCGGAGCGCTCCAAAATCAGCCGAGCAGAATCCTAAGTCGGTGGATCCTCCAAATAGGTATTCCATTCGGCTGGCATGAAACGCAGCCCCGGAAAGTGGGCCGTACGTGAATATAAAATTTAGTATGCAAAGTGAAATATGGTAAACAAGATCATAGTCAAAACCCGAAAGTACGAAAAGTAAATGCAATATTCAAATTATCCAAATGCTTACTTATAAAAATACAAATCATGCATAGGGCTCTTAGAACTGGTCGCTCGTCGTTGGTTTCACGCCACAAGATCACACCTTAAGGTTCACTCTCCGTACCCGACATAACCCCATAACACATCATAGCCTACCGTAACGCCATAACACAGATAACACCAATATAAACGGAACCCTGCCCTCTAGCGAGGAGCTCGGTGAACCGTAACACAAAGATCACACCGGAAAATAACATAGTACGACGATACATAACCGGCCCGGACTCGGTGAAGGATGTAACAACCATATGCACGAGCAGAGTCGTGAGCAACTATATGCAAGCTTTTTAAAACACTTTCAAAGACTCAATAAAATATCCAAAACGAGTCATCATTTAAGAATCAAAACGATAGTCAAATCAAATTTCTTTTCATACGTCGTTCGAGAACATATCAAATCGAACTTTAGGACTCGTAGACACGTATCAAACCATAGGAAATAGCTTATGAAAATTATGGGCATAATCGTTATTACAAACCCGATAGGGAAGTAAGTAACTAACGCCGAGGGTTAAGACAATAATCGCCAAATTCTTTCAAAAGTCATTTGTACTACACAAGGGAAAGTCTCGGGGCCCACGTACGAGTATCAAACCAATCCGGGTCCATCATGAAAGTTGGAGACCTTATTCATTGTAGGATCTCCCACGAACATTTCGAAGCGATCCGAGCTCGTCTATGAAAGTTACGATCATTCGTAGCTACGGAATTTTTTTTTTTGAAATAAAAGTCTTTATGAAATATTGGAAATCAAATCATATAAAAACATACGGATCATGGTTCGACTGCATTAAGAGAGCCAACATTAAGAAATGAATAAAAGTCGCACACAAGCTCGGACCTTAAGAATGGAGTCACCCCGAGACTCGTATCACAATCTACTTACGACTAAGACATGCCATAAGAAAGAAAGAGTAAGCTTCACATACCTCGTCCGCTTCCTAATTAATCCAAACTTACGTCACGGCTTCTCCAAAATCTACAATAACATCATTTGGTATCAAACATTAGCCATAGATTCTTAAAACTTCAATTTCGACTAGCACTTAATTTTTGCGTAAATTTGGGCAAAAGATCTCGTCAGAATTCAACATCCCGAGATTACAACTCGAAGCTAAATCTTCAACAACAATACCAACAACCATTCTAACAACATCAATAATTAACTCAAAAGGCATTCTACCATTAATAACTCTTTTCTACATATTTCGACGACATTCCAATTATACTCAATTCAACTAACACCAATGCTTACATATTCAAGTACTAATCCGGAATCATTCAATCGAGATTCAACAACATTTCAAGCAAGTTGCACAATATTCAAAAGCCAACCCAATCAACACACCAAGCCACCCGAAATCTTCCAACTTCCATAGGAACCACAACAACACATTTCTTTTCCTCCAAATTCATAACTACATCAACATTCCACATTTAGCAACATTAACCACAACAATACAAAAACTATATTAAAAATGGCATTTTCTCTTCCAACGACCTTCAAACAATTCCAACTTCCATTTAAATCATTAAACCATCATTTTCACCACAAAATCCATAATAACTACAACCAAAATACTACATCAAATTAGTTCAACATGGCCTCACCTAATCAGCCCATACAAAGCCAACATCAACAAAATTAATTTACACAATTTAACAACTCTTTCTCCGTAAATAAATCGATATTAGCACAAATAGAAAGAGATTCATACCTTTTATTTACCAAGGTAGCAAAGTCTTCAATATTTACTTTATTTCCAAGCCAACTCCAACACAAAACGATGTGAAAATCGCGACTACAAGTTGTCCGATCTTCGATTAGTACTCCGGAACTTGAATTCTTGCTCAAAATCCTCAATTCTATGTAATATTTGAGAGCTTTTGGGAGCTGAATTTTCGGGAGGTTTTTGGACAGTTTTGGCTGAAGAAAATGAGGTTTTTGTCCCTTTTTAAAAAAAACCGCCAACGTCGGTTTTGATCCGTAGCTACAGCATCGTAGCGACTGCGTAATGCTGTTTCGCGTCGACAGTTCAGTTTGTAACGGCCTATACCTCTCTGCTCCGATATCCCATCGACGAGCGGTTTGTTGCATTATAATCTAGACTTGACGAACTTCATTTTAGGATTTTGAAACACCTTAAAACTCTTAATACACATGGAGATATGTTCTTCCAAAGTTGACTCAAAATCCTTGTTCCAAATTTTTTTCGACAAACTTTATTTCCTTGATATTTCCTTCCAATAAAATTATAAGCAACTTATGCCTTAAAACAATATCGGAGGTCAAAAGTCGCTATCTCGTATCCCGGAATAGTCTTGTCCTTAACTTATCGTGGTTAGCTCGGATTATCCCAATGTACAAAATACGGGGTATAACAATTTCATATCTCCGAAACCCGACATATCCCATAACACATCATAACGCCGAACACATCATAACACTCGTAATATAAATGAACCCGCCCCTATAGCGAGGGACTCGGCGAACCATAACACATCATACTCCGGAATGTAGCATAGTGCGTACGATAACATAACCGACCTGGGACTCGGCGAAAGATACAACAGAATGCACGAGTAGAGTCGTGAGTAACCATATGCATAAAAATCATCATCACAGACTTAACAGATAAGTAAGTAATCAACACTCCTGGGGCCTGGATGATAGCCAAATTGAGTTCTTTCAAAAGGTCGTTAGAACCAAACATAGAAAAGTCTCGGGGGCCCACGGACAAGTATCAAACCAATCCGATCCTGCCTATGAAAGTTTGGGGATATTATTCATTATAGAATCTCCTACGAGCGTTTCGAAGCGATCCGAGCTCGTCTATGAAAGTTACGGGCGTTCGTAGTTACAGAATCCTTTAAGAACAATATTCTTTATGCAACATTTGAAATCCAATCATATAAAAACATAAGAACCTTAGTTCGATTACATTAAGAGAGCCAACATCAAGAAGCAATAAGAATCGTATACAAGCTCGGATCTTAAGAATGGAATTACCCCGAGGCTCGTGTCATAGCCTACTTACCACTAAGACATGCCAAAAGAAAGAAAGGTTAGGCTTCACATACCTCGTCCACTTCCTAAGCTAAGCCAAACTCAAGTCTCGGGCTCCCCAAGATCTACAATAACGTTATTAAATACCAAATATTAGCTACAGGTACTTTGATTTCCATTCCAAGCTAGCACTTTAATTCTGCTTAAATTGCAAGATTTCTATAAATTCAACAACCCCGAGAATTCAACTCGGCCAAATCATCAACAACAATACCAACAACCATATTTACAACATCAATAATCGATTCAGAACGTATTCTAACGCTAGTAACTCTTTTCTACATAATTCAACTACATTCCATTATATTCAATTCAACCACATATAATCAAACTAACACCAATGCTCACACGCTCAACTACTAATCCGAAACCATTCAAACAATATTCAAGAACATTTCAAACAATCCGCACAATATTTAAAATAACCCAACCAACACTCCATTTCACCCGAAACCACCCCGAACCCGAGAACAACAACAACAACAACACATTCCTCTCCCAAATTCATGAATTACACCAACAATCCACACTCTAACAATGTCATTCTCTACAAATATAAAATCTCTTAGAATCCGTCAACTTCCAAATCAG
>NW_026720887.1:0-17597 GCF_029784015.1 Lycium ferocissimum
AAAATTTGTTCCTCGCCCAAACCCCTAGACGTTGAATTCAAAACACAGAATAAATTATGGAATTCAGAAGACTAGCATTTCTAACTATATCCTCAATGAGGACACTGCTAAACAGAAGTTAGGAGAGAAAAAATTTTATTTGCATCAGAAAGGAGTGAACTTGCTTGAAAAGAAAAAAGGAAAACCAACTCACCCTGTTCATTACTCCAAGGGACCTAATCTGGTGTACGGTCCCAAACAAGGTCAGTGATCATGTTGGAAGACGTGAGTGAAAAAGAGGGGATCAGAAGGAAAAAAGAAAACTACTTTTCACTCAAGAACTTTCCAAGGAGAAGATGGGTGCGTGAAAGACAAAAGCATGAGCAAGACGTTAACTCGTATTTCGAACAATTAGGATGCGGCAAAGGTTTTTAACATGTGAAGAGTGGAGTCTCAACCCCGGATGTGCGAAATAAACCAACTTGAGGAAACACAGTCTGTCACATCCTTCTCGTAATCACGAATCGGCATGGTGACTAATTGCTTGAAGAAGCCGGGTTGCGACACAATGCAAGTAGCTTTTTAGAAGAAGCTTTCTCATATACATGGTTATGATAAAGGAAGAGTAAAATCGAGGGACAAAAGAGTGTTTTCAGTGATATCTAACTCACTTCTATACTGTTACAGGTATGCACACATGGATAACTCAGAACAATGTAAGCAAAGGTGACCTGGTGTAGCGACCTGTTTGGTCGTTACGGCTAGTTTCACCCCGTTGACCCTTTCTCAAGCTATATCAGCATATATTTGACCCGCGGGGATGGGTGGTACGCTTTTTGAGGTCATCAAATGCGAAATAGATTGGGCTTTGTGAAATTAGACTTAAAGTGAAAAATGGTTGACCTAAAGTTGACGTTTGGGTAAACGGACCTTTATCGAAAATTCATCAATTTTGAGAGGTCCGGATGGTCATTTAGAATTTGTGCGTATATTTGATTCGGTTCCCGATGCACTCGGGTGCATGTTGGGACTTGGGATGGAAGGTTAGTTTTGAGCTATTGGGGGTTGACTCGGTCAACGAGACCTCGGTTGGGAATTCCGAGGCCACCAGTGCGTTCGTAGCATGTTTTTATGTATATCTGCAAATCTGGGTTGTGTGTATAGGGCCTTGGGTGATAATCGAATTTCAGAATGTGTTTGTGAAACTTGAATTGTTTTTTGATTTCTGGTGTACCGCAATAGCGGCACCGCTATAACGGTGGCCACGCCGCAAAAGAGGCTAAGTGCATTTTTTGCGTAACCACTTTAGGCGTAGGGCGAGCCTTTGAAGCGTGACGTTAGCAAGCGGTCAAGTGATCGCGAAGCGGTTGACGACGATTTCTTCGATTAATGACTTAATAAAATCCCAACCCTTATGTCATTATTCTATTCTCATAACCTTAAGGTTTGGAGGCGAATTTAAGGGTTTTGGGGAAGATTCGTCATCAAGGTAATTCTCTTGGTCTTTCTTAGATTCCTAATTATTTTTCTAATCATGTCCCTAATCTGAAATCTATAGAATCGGGGGATTAAATGGGTTTCATGAAAGTTTCTTAAAAAAGGTTTAGACTTCCTAAGTTGATTATGTTGATGAAATTGGCTAAGATAATCATAGAATCTGATGTATCTAATGTTGTTGAGCTTATATCTACCATTGTTAGATATTAATTCTTGAATTGAAAAGCTAGGGTTTATACCCAAAATTGGGAATTTTGCCTAGAATCCGAATTTGAGTAATCCATGATTTCTTCTAGCTTATAATTGATAGGAATTGATAACCTAGAACTTTAATTTCATGTTGAGACCTATAGATTCATTATTCCATCTTTTTAGTTCATAAACCTTATTCCATAGGTTGGGATTTGGGTCTTGAATAGAAGTAAGGTTTGAATTATATTTCTTCTTGATTCTAATTTCATGATTCGAATATTTTTAGACTTCCATTATCTCGAGGCTCAAAGGAAGGGAAAGACTAAGGTTTGACTATTGGAGACTTTGCTGTTCGACTCTCCAGGTAGGTTATGGTTTACTTTATGGTGAGACTTCGATTAGCGAAGCATATGTTTAGATGATATTGTTGGAGAATGCATGTAAACCTTCGGGTATGAAGTTGGGTTGGATATTGTCTTAGGTTGGGCATTGTTGTATGATTTGAGGGTTAGCCACCCCATTGTGTTGTTGACTTATCTTGATCTTTTTACTCATTGGCTTGTTGCCACATTGAGACATTGGGTATTTGTGACTAGTGATATATCATGACTACGATATTGCGGTACTTTACTTGATTGATATTGAGATGAGAATTGTGATTCCATTGTGGCTTATTG
Organism: Lycium ferocissimum; assembly: GCF_029784015.1. Taxonomy (NCBI): domain Eukaryota; kingdom Viridiplantae; phylum Streptophyta; class Magnoliopsida; order Solanales; family Solanaceae; genus Lycium; species Lycium ferocissimum. The sequence continues at coordinate 2,346 of NW_026720887.1, forward strand.
TGTAGCCTTATTATTGATATCACTGTGTGCCACCAGTAGTCTTTTGTTTCGGATGGAATTGGCTGTTGATATTACATTGCATTGTGCTCATACTCATTTCGATGATATATTGATATTGCATGGTTATGGTACTGATAATGATAAGTGAGAGAGTGTTGTCACGACCCAAATGGATGAGTCGTGGCCAGTGTCTGACCTCAAATGACCAAGCACCCATCTACTTCTACCTAGGGCTTACTGAAAAATAGGGTGGCCCATATATGACTTATAAGCTGAATATCTTGACTTGAAGAAACGACGTCACTGACTGCGTCAAGAACTCAGAAATTATACGTATATATATACATATATATATGCGAAAATAACAATGCAATGCGACTAGGTTGCTACACATCTTGTGCAACAAAATAAGAGCCGTCATGGCTACATAACATACGACTATGTACAATACAATCTACGGACCTCCCAATGGAGTACAAGCTATAGAGAGGGGGATAGGGCTCCGTCACCCGTAAACACATGTCAAAATAGCATACCAAGAATATTTGACCGAACTAAGTAGAGCGTCGACTACGGGCAGGTGGAAGTCCTACGAAATCGGACCGCCTCTCTGTTTTCTTGAACCTGCGGGCATGAACGTCTCCCACAGACAATAGGGGAATCGGTACGGATAACTTGTGCAACGAGTATGTAAGGCATAATATATCAACATGTATAAAATCATGGAAAAACATACGAGACATGCTAGTGAGTATGTATATGAATGAATCAATACGACTATGTGTGGGGAAACATTTATATATATATATATATATATATATATATATATATATATATATATATATATATGGAAAAACATACATATATATATATATATATATACGTCGAGAAACATTATATATATATATATATATATATATATATACATATATATATATATATATATATACATACATATATATATATATATATATATATATATATATATATATATATATATATATATATATATATGTAGCCACGTAAATCTTTTTGTCAAATGTGTCTTATATATGTACATGAACGCTACAACATAGGCCACATCGTCACCCTCTATCAAATGTGCCTTATATATGTACATGAATGCTACAACATAGGACACATCTTCACCCCCTGTCAAATGTACCTTATATATATATATACAATAGCACTACAACATAGGCCACATCGTCACCCCCTGTCTAATGTGCCTTAATATATATATATATATATATATATATGAGAATGAGCTATGACTGTATACGTAAAATGAAATAATAGGACTCTCGGAATAATATGATGTCATATTACCTACCGGTGGACAATTGCGAGCTAACATCATAAAACATGAAATCTCGAAGACCCGTGAACGGAAGAATATCATAACGAGAGTCGGGATCATGAGTAGAAGTACTCCAGAGGCTGGCAAGAGTAGGGTAATATTGAAGCTCATATGCAAGGTTTGTTCGTTCATATCATAGGATCATGCCAAAATGAAAGAAAGGATAGCCTTAACATACCTTTTCGGTCGCCTTAACTTTAACTAATTAACGTTTATCCTCCCAAGCTCTTAAATCTATATTCAAGAAAATTTATACTATTGTTAGGCTTATCATCATATGCTTGTCTTAAACCCTCAAATTGATTCCTTTTAAAAGCTGCTGAAATTCGGGCACCATCTCCCCCGTTTATATCCCTAGCCTGAAATTACAATACCAACAAAACAACAACAATAGCAACCCTAATATCAACAACATCATCACCAACACCAATATACTCCATAAAACATCCCACACGATATTTTTCCCAATTTCTCAACCAACCATAATAATATCCACAATACCATAATCAAAGAATGATATTCCTTTTAATCTCAAATTAATTCAAAATCTCCTTTCAAATTCATCCCATAGTTATCATCTTCAGTTCAATACTTTGTGACTTCTCCACTTTGATTCTTTTTTTTTCCTTTTCCAAGTTATTAAACCTTTAAACCAACTCAATCATATAGATAAGATGGGGAACATACCTTATAATGGAAGAACTTCACCTCACTCAACTTCTCCCAAGCTCAAGTTCATTACAACATTGAAGAGAAGCAAGAATAATCATCTTCCATAGATTATCTTAAGGTTTTGAGGTTTGATCTTATCTTTCAATGGTATGGAAGGTTGTGGAATGTTGTAGAACCTTCAAGAATTCTCAATAACTCTCTTATAATGGGGAGATAAGTGTGAAAGGCTCTAGAGAAGTGTGGAGATGAGAAACGGTGAGAAATTAAGTGATTTAGATGACTTAAAGGGGTATATATAGTTGTCCAATTCGGTTTAGGCTGGTGGGCCAAAATTAGTGGACCTTTTAAGAGGTTTCTAGAATTTTCGCGTAGGTTCGCGGGCTTCTAGAAGTCCGTATTAAAAAGCCCATAACTCCGTATTCCGATGATGCATCGATGAACGGTTTATTGCGTTGGAAACTAGACTTGACGAACTTCATTTTAGGCTGTTGAAACACCTCAAAACTCCTGATATACCCAGAGATATACCTCTCTGAATTTGACCCAAATTTTCTATCCAAAATTTTTGCCAAATTTTCGACAAACTTATTTTCTTCGATTTGCTTGATCCCAGACTCTTCTGAAACTTTCCATACATGATATTTATCATTAATTATACTTGATAAGGGTCATTTCCTTTGGTTCCAAGGTTGTCCTTTTCGATTACGACTTACGAGAGCATAATTCGTCCTTTACTTCATTGTTACGTACTTCCTATGGCTTGTACCTTTCAAAACTTCACGGGACGTCTCTGATACTCCAGTAATATGGTGAAATACGTGGCGTGCTCATGCTCTGAAAATGCGAGGTGTAACAACTGTAGCCTCCAAGGTCTTCTCGGAGAGCGTAAAAGAAATATGAGAATCCATGATCCGAGGTCATTCTCGGAGCGGAATGAGCGTACGTTGCCCGAGGTTTCTTGTCTGGAATGATTGAGTGTACGATGCACGAGGTTTCTTGCCCAGATTGAGAGAATGCTCGTGATCCAGAGTTATTTTTTGGAGCGAGTGGTACATGGACTTCACGGGTCCCTCATGGGTTGTGCTGCCGAGACGTGATGTTCCATTGTCAGAGTACCTGTGTACGATTCATATGCATTGCACTCATCATTCATCCATTATTGCATTGCATTGTCCCTCTTGGTTTTGTGTGATATGGTTGTGATATGATTGTGATATCTTTTGGTTCGGATTGGTTATATTGAGACGTGGCACAGCTGGGTTTAGATGCTATAACAAAGGTGTTGAACTGTTGTGATATGATTGTGACATACCTGTTTGGATTGGTTATACTGAGACTTGGTTTTAGATGCTATAATATAGGTGATGACTTGTACTGTGATTATGGATTCGTGATTGACTTGTACCTTGCTGTTTTACCTGTTTATCTTACTTTGATATCTTTATATATGCTACCTAGTCTTAGTCGGCCTATGATACCTACCAGTACTTGTTTTATCTTGACTGCCTTTGCATTCTTTTATGAATACGAGTACCGAGGTGGATCTCTTATCCTAAATGGTGATTATCGAGGTTGTTGCTGAGTCTATTTAGGGTGAGCATTCGCTACCTAAAGACTCTTCTACTATTTATGTCTTATTTTCATTCGAGACATCTTTTGAGATCTTATGTACTATTATCTCTATTCGGACTTCTAGTACTTAGTTAGATACTCTTGTATGACCAGACCAGATACTGGGGTGAATTTCATTTACTTTCGTACTTATTTATATTATATTGTGAGACTTACGTTATTTTACTTTCTTCTGCTACTTTATATTATTTATGAATGTTGAGTTAATGGTCCGCCTACTGAGGTGGGAAAGGTAGGTGCCCGCTCGACTTAGTGAAATTGGGTCGTGACAAGTTAGTAACAGAGCCCTAGGTTACTCGGTCTATAATACAAAAGCGTGTCTAGCAGAGTCTTGTGGATCGGTACGATGAGCTTCGTATCTATCTGCGAGAGGCTATAAAACATTTTAGGAAACTTCCAATTCTTTCATTCTCTCGTGCGACTTCATTCAAATTAGTATCTAGTCGATTGCAATTGGTATCTGCACTTTCTTATCTTAATCACCCACGGAGGATGGAAACTTATCCTTAAATTCTTATGTGAATGGCTGATCTATGACATGTCGTGGTATGGTACGAGATGTGTTATTCTAATTCGGACACGTGATCAAGTTCAGTCTCTAGTTATGGCCTAAGGATTCGATTGTGTGGAGTCGCGATTAGACTCGATTATCGAGTAGAGTCGCGATTAGACTCGTTTATTGTGAGAGTTCATGAGAAATAGAAAAGATAGTTCAGAGGGTTACATAGTCGCCATGTTTCAGCGTTGGGTTGCTCGGAAGTGATAAAGGGCATTGACGGCTTAACAATAGTGGGTTGCTCGATGATATGAACGGTTTGGGAAAAACTACAGCTTTGTCAAAGATTTATGATGGTGTGCATGATGATGGTGTACCAATGGCGGATCGACAATTCAGCAGCGATAGGGTCGTGACAAGTTAGCATCGGAGCCCTAGGTTACTCGGTCTATAATACAAAAGCGTGTCTAGCAGAGTCTTGTGGATTGGTACGATGAGCTTAGTATATATCTGCGAGAGGTTATAAGACATTTTAGGAAACTTCCAATTCTTCATTCTCTCGTGCGACTTCATTCAAATTGGTATCTAGTCGATTGCAATTGGTATCTGCACTTTCTTATCTTAATCACCCACGGAGGATGGAAACTTGTCCTTAAATTCTTATGCGAATGGTTGATCTATGACGTGTCGTGGTATGGTACGAGTTGTGTTATTCTAATTCGGACACGTGATCAAGTTCAGTCTCTAGTTATGGCCTAAGGATTCAATTGTGTGGAGTCGCGATTAGACTCGATTATCGAGTAGAGTCGCGATTAGACTCGTTTATTGTGAGAGTTCATAAGAAATAGAAAAGATAGTTCAGAGGGTTACATGGTCGCCATGTTTCAGCGTTGGGTTGCTCGGAAGTGATAAAGGGCATTGATGGCTTAACAATAGTGGGTTGCTCGATGATATGAACGGTTTGGGAAAAACTACAGCTTTGTCAAGGATTTATGATGGTGTGCATGACAATGGTGTACCAATGGCGGGTCGACAATTCAGCAGCGGTAGAGTATTAGACGTCAGTATGTGAGGAAAAGTGCAAGTTCGGTAATGACCATCGAACTGGGCAAATGTATTGTGATCGCGGGTAATAAAGAAAAAAAGTTGACAATAAGGACATAAAGGAAGACTTTTGTGGAAAGCGTATAGCGAAGTGAGACTTCATAGAATATATTTTATACATGAGTACTTTTCATGAGATTGGGAAGGGAGAAATTGGTATCTGACATGGTTGTCAGGATAAGGTGGCAATTGATACGAGGGAGAATTTCATGTCCGGTTATGAACGGTAAAGAGGGTTCGGCAGAATGGTACCGATAGAAGTGGATGTCAGAGCTATGGTTATTATGGAGTCTTGAATCTTGTGGAAATAATTAGGCATAGTTTGGTAACGGTCGTACTTATATGTTCACGTGATATTTCAGGGATATGGTGCTAAAAGTCATTCTTGATATATGCTTGTTGATGTTAAAGGACTACTCTGTTATTAATGAATACTATAGGCACATCGTTTGATCAGTAAATTTGAATGAGTTAATGACTTGAGGAGTTACTGGTTGTTTCACTTAGATTTGAGGAGAAATATTAATATTGTTTTGTGGTTCATTTGGCTTAGATGGATGATTAGTTTAGAGGATCAAGTGGATTTGAGTGTTTGTTGGTTGATAGTGATAAAAGTGATTTGAAATGAAACACGGGAACTAAAAGATTACAATGAGGCATCTTGCTATCTGGTTCAAGGGATCAAGGTTTGTAAGACTTGAGGTGAGGTAATATAGGTACTTGAGTCATGTTGGATTGCGGTGGCATTATATCATAACCTTCATTAAAAGGTATGACCGATGAGGTCGATTGGTGTCTTCGAAGATAAGGGAAGAAAGAAAATCGTTGAAACAAGAATTAATGATGTGAGAGTTTGGTTGCAATTGTTCAGTGTAGAGTGGGCGAGAGAGTTTAAGGATGAGTTAGAATTTTCAATTGTGTCGTGAACTAATAGAGCCAGTGATTGACTAATGGAACGATTATCAGTGTTGGGCCAGTTTAAAAGTTTAGTACTCAGGAGGGTTAATCAGGTGTTGCACCTAATGTTCGTCTAAGGTTGGGGGCCTTGTATTCATTGTGTAAGTTTGACTAGGTTCCACTACTAGTGGTGTTATTACTAGGCTTATGTGATTGAATAAAAAGGGATTGGCGTGCAAGTGGTTAGAGGTGTTTAGATTCGAAAATTGAGGTAAGAGGTGATTCTTCGAGGACTAGTAACGTCAAGGATTTGAGTAAGGGATTAGTAAACATGGATACTTGAAATGGTAGATCAATGATGGGTTAACTGAGTTAAGTTTGAGATAACATTTCCAAACTTGAGTAAGGCAATTCGGGAAAGGACGCTTCAGTGAGATACATGAGGATATTAGTAAGACTGGCGATGTGATATGCCGGACTTGAGATTATGCGATACCTTTGGATTTAGAGTGTTCAATTTAGAGTTGTAAGCGTTAAGAAAACTATAATGAATAGAGTGTATGGCATACTATTATCTCCAGGTGTGATTCAGCTAGTGTGCGAGACTTATGGTTACGTGATAGACTACTGAGTGGGTTCGAGTAATGGTCAGATAATGTTGATGTATGTGAACTGATAGAAATTGGGAATTGAATAGTCAAGAAAAGGTATAGTTGATTGTGAATCGATAAGAAAAAGGTACATCTTGGGGATTTCTTGGGTCAGTATGGATTGTGGTGTCGTTTTCTTGCATATTCAGATGAGATGTGATTGTTGCGTGAGCTTAAGGAAGGATCAACAGAAATGGACTAAGTGATATGAGGAAAATTTCGTGAGGTTCGTGATCGGCAACTAGTGATAAGCATATTTCAATGACCCGACATGTTGAGGTTTATAAGAAGTGGCTTGGGGGTACACCGTTGGATAAGTTTCGTAACATTCTATAGTGGATGATTTAGCATGCTGTAAGAGCAAAGATTTGTGGAGTCCCTATCATGTGAGGACTAGAGTTATATTTTAGAGGTGAGACCCTACTCGTGGTAATATATTATGTTGCAAGTAATATTGACTGGATAGTTTGGGTAAGCGCTTTTGGTTATTAAAGACTTAGGGTAGTTGCATGAGATTTAGAGCGGCAGTTGTAAGATTGGATGCTTTCAAAAAATTTATGGGCATATCGAGGTGATACGATGAGAGGTTCGATGGTTAAATGATTATTATATGAGGCTTTAGGTTTTGCCGCGAAAAGTTCAGGATTGTATCGGATTTGCATGTCGGGTAAAGGTTGAGAAACATGAATATTGGAATCGTAAGGTATAGCTCTTCAGTACTAAGTTGATAACTTAGATAGGACTCAACTTGTGGAGTCAAGGGTGATAGACATGATTTGTTATGTGTGAGCAAAAGATTAGAATTGGCCGCCACAGATGTGCGATAGACTGTCATTGGTTTCGAAACTTCGGAGTCAGTTCAAATGACTATTGGTGATGTTGACACCCAATTTTGGCCCTCCTTTTCGTTTAATTAATTTCACTATGCTTCTCAGTCGTGAAAATTCCCCAATAAATGAGTTTGGAACATTTCCGCTAATTATTACACTATTTTTCGAGATATATTTCACTTAAGTTAAGGACATTTTTTATTATTTCCTAAAAATTACCAAACATCATATTCTTAATTATAAAAATTACTAAACATCATTTCTTTATAATTAAATCACTCAAAAAAAAAATAGTGTTAATATTCCTGTATCAATATTGGCGTTGGCATTTTTCCTTTAATCGTGTTTATTACTATATTAATCATCTTCTACTCTATTTTAAAACTAAATATGTATATTAAATTACTTGTATTGCAATTTATATAGGTATACATCTTGTGGGAAATATTTAGGACAAGGAAGCATATTTTAATTAATTGATTAGAGTAAAAAAAGGGTTAGAAATTAATTTATCTACCTAAAATATTGGGCCAAATCCTATTCCTATTCTACAAAATCCCCCTCCACCCGTTCAGCCCAAATCCCCAACCATCCCAGCCCCAACTTCCCCCACCCGGGCCCAAACCCCTAAACTAAATCCCCCAAGCCCCAAAATCAATCCCCATTTCATCTCTAACCTAACGAGACCCTAACGTTCCTCTCTCCTCTCCCTTTCAACGTTAACCGCCACCCCAACGTCACCACCACCCCACTCCCCGTCACTTCCATCACTTCACCACCACCACAGCAACATCCCACGAAATCCGCTGCCTTCTCTTTTCTCACACTCCATCTCTCGAAAGCTTGTGCTCCATGTGCAATTTCGGCCGATTTCAGGGAAGCCCATCCCATTTTCATCATCTCGTCGGTTGAAAGACATTTCCCAAAATTCCCCCCCCCCCCCTTATTTTTTCTTTATTTTTTTTTTGAACTTCGAATTCAAGTTTTAGAAACCCCTTAGTATTTTTTTTTTCTATAAATACGGACTTGAAGAAAAAATTGTTTTGAACAGTTTTTTTTAGGTTGAAAACTCCCCTTTGAACAAAGCTTTCATCGAGAGAATATCTCTTTCAAAGCTTCCATACTCAGAGAAAATCTTCTTTTAACTTTGAGTTTATTTTTGGCTGTCAAAATCTCTTTTCAAGTTCTCGGCTGAAATAACAAGTTTTCAAGTGGATTCAGAGACTCGACGAATACAATAGCCTTAGTTCGCTGTCACGGAGAAGGTAATCACATTCGGCCTATCTTCGTCTTTAATTTTATAAGAAGTAGAAATGTAGTCGTTCAAGTATTTCTCGTCATTTGCCTGGTTTGGTTGGCTGGAATATGTGTTCTCCTCATTTGTTGTAAATTAACGTGAAACGACTAATTTCGTCGAGTGTGTGTTCAAACCCGTCGCTGCTCGGCAAAAAGATAATTTTTTTTCTTTTGTGTTTTAGTACTTCAGTTGCTGTGTGTTTTCAGTTTCACATAGATTAGCACAGTTTCATTTCTTTTTAGATGTTTAAACTTTCTTTTAATGTTTGGAAATCTGTTTAGTCCATATAAAGCAGTGTCAGTTTCAATCGTGTTTAGGGAAAGGCGATTAAGCTTGTCCTAAGTTCTTCCCTGTGTTTAAAGATATGAATTTCTATTGTTAAAGTTTTAGTTCTGCCTTGGACTGAATACTTCATGAGGACATGAACTGCTTGTGTTACATTCAGTTGATTGCTTTATTTCCTTTGAATTGCGTTAAGCCTAGAACAAGATAATGACCTTGTCACAAGTAGTCTATTAAGGCCCTGTTAAGTTCACATTGCGTTAAATCAAGTAATAAATAAATCTCTTAATCTTGATCTGTAACTAAATCTCTGTTCAAAGATAATAAGAGGTTATTACTGTTTTGTTTCAGTATCTATTAAGCCTTGTGGTGTTCCTTGTTTTGTTGTGTTGTAGGATTACTGAAAAATATATAATTGTTTAAATATCAATGTATTTATGTACTGGTCCCTGTCCTTTGTATTGAATCCATTTTCTTTAAAAAGATAAGCTAACTACTTGGTTTAAAACTTCATGTGAGTAGGAAGTCATAATAACTTCCCCTTTTGTAGTTCAAGTCACCTAGTTACATAAATGTGTCCACATGTTAAACTTGAGCTAGCCATGCTGAAACTGTCAGTGCCTTTTATCTAAGAACGAAGTTCCAACTTGTTGAGATTGCTCCTCCTTAATGTGATTTGGCACTCCCCTTCCTTGAATAAAAACTTTTGCCACGGTTTTCATATATGATGTTGCCCCTGCTTTCATGAAATCTGTTTAAGTGTTCTCTTTCCCTTATGTGTTATGAAACCTAAAATGGGCCAAGTGTGGTAGGAGGATTCTATGTTTGCCACCTTATTGGAATATGTGTACCTTAGCAATGGTTCAAGATAAAAAAGGGGGATTTATGAGTTAACTATATTCAGAAGTTAGTATATAAATAGCTAGTATCAATTGTGGTTTTGCTTGAGAAAAGCTACTGTTTTGATTAAAAAAAAGGGGCTGCTGTTTTTTACTGTGTCTGATTTCCCACTGGGCGTGCCAGTAGCCTTTTGCTTTTGAAAAAAAAAAAAAATTTTTACATGAACCTGCTACCTTCTTTGACGTAATTGGCTTGGCTTCCAGAATTTAAGGGTGTTGAAAACTGAATAAAGAACAGCGGGTTGTTTCATCGTTTTGAAGTCCGTTGTGTGCTAAGGCCTCATTTGTTTGCACTTAATGGAGGTCTGAATCTTAATCATTCAGATTCAGCCCATTAAGTGCATTTGTTTTTAAGGTCTGAATTTTAATTATTCGTATTGTAATTAAGTGCATTTGTTTTGTATCCTTATAAAACCTCTTAATGGATCTGAATAGGTCTGAACAAATCAGATCCATAAAAGAGTCTTATTCCATTCAGACTCATATACACGCTATTAACAAAATACGGCTTCTTTCTCTAGCAAAATTTCCACGCCTCCCTCTCTGCTTCTTCAACCAAAATACTATTTTTTTCCCCTCTTGAACTGGTAAGTTTTCATAATCTTTACAAGTATTTTTTCTAATATCTTTTATATTCACATTATTTTCGGATGTATTGATGTTTTTCAACCTGCTACTGGATGGAAAAATTTATTTTATGAACTGGGGCAGTACTCATTAAGCCTTCCCTTCTTTCTCCCAATGCTGCAATTATTATTTACAGAATCCCCAAATTTCTCCTTTGACATAATTGACTCTCTTTCCTTGTTTTTCGTATTTACATAGTCAACTTTTTTAGATTGTGAGGCTTCCCCACTTTTCATCTTTGTGTGGTCAGCTTTATTGAATTTTGTTGTGTTTAAATCTACCCTAAAAAGGTCTTTCTCTGAGGTAGGCCCATCTAACTCTCTTTCTCTAGCAAAACCATTCCTATTGCTCGTGGAAGGGTGGTTTCCTTCCAGGAATGTTTTAGTTTTTTCAGGAGATTAGTACCGTGTTTGAATTATAATTTTTAGTCATAGTTGAGATTAGTACCATGATAGAAATTATAATTTTTGGTCATATAGAAATTATAATTTGAGATTAGTACCGTGATAGAAATTATAATTTTTAGTCATAGTTGAGATTAGTACTGTGTTGAATTATAATTTTTTTATTAGATCAATTTGTTTAGTCATAGTTGATGTTTGGTTACTCCTTGTCAAAAACTTGATGTTTGGCTACTGGATGGAAAAGTTGATCTTATGAACTGGGCAATACATGAGACAACTGGTGTATGCTATCTTCTCCTTTATAAGACTCTATTATATTGTTAATTATTATTGAAGATCTTTTGGAAAATATATGATAGTAAATTATGGTTGCGTCAGTTCATTTGTTATATTTATTATTTTTCAATATTTCAGCTATGGAACAATCTAGTGAAAATTCAAGAGTGAGTTGGAAAGATATGGATGTAGTAAAGACATTTTTAGAAAATTGTATTCAAGAAGTATCCTTAAATGGGAGACTTGGAAGTAGTTTGAAGCCAGACTCATGAACAAGGTTAAACTAGCTCTAGAGACTTGTCATCGCTTTAGCGTTCCCCAAAAGAAAATGAAAAATTATTATGATTATCTGAAAGAAAAATATCAAGCTTGGTTGCCACTAACTAAAAAGACTGGCAATATTTATGATCCAACAACCAATACCTTTCAGATGTCTAATAGTGAGTGGGATGAGTACATAAAGGTTAGTCCATTATTTGATAATTTTTTCTTTATTTTGCTTTAAAGAAGAAGGTTTAATTAAAAGTATGATATCTTATATTTGAATATAGGCTCATCCAAAAGCAAAGACGTTGAGGAATTCACCTCTACCTTTCCTGCACTGTGCACAAAACTTTTTGAGGGTTCTACTGCAACAGGAATTCATGGTTGGAGTCCAAGTTGTACCTATCCTCGACCTGGTGTCTCTTCTGCGTCTACTCCTATAGATATTGATACGATTGGTGGAGCTGAAGATCTATTTGGTGACAAAAATGATGAAGCTCCTAAAGATTCTCCATCCCAATCTTCATTTTCTGTTGAAAAGAAAGCTTTGGGAAAGAAGAGAAAACTCTCATCATCTCATTTGGAAATTGATGAGAAGATGAGTACTGCATTGGAGTTATTGATTAAAAAAAGTAGTGGACCTGACGTCGAAGAATGTATGGACAAATTACAAGGACTTGGCTGGAAAGATCCATTATACAGTACAACTCTTGCTATAATCTGTGAGAGTGAGAGCTACAGGAAAGCATGGATGAAACTAGAGGATGACAAGTTAGAGAATTGGGTTAAGCTCTTGGGGAAACAAAAGGGACTTCTTTAACTTTGCTAATTAGCTAAAATATGCATTAGGCGTTGATAATGTGAAACCTTCTTTATTATTTTTCTACTAGTATCTATTATGCTTATTGAACTTTTTCGGTATTATATTATGTTGGAACCATTTTGGTTAGTGATATATTTTTTAAATGCCTTTTTTGGGTTATGCTTGAGAATTATGGATAATTTGTCATTATGTAACTTTTATGTTGACCAAATATATAACATGTTATGCTTATTATCGTGTATTGTACATTTTCCAGGTTAAAATAGTTTAGACATGGACACTGAAGATCAGATATTATGGTTGATGAGCTTATATTGGTGTAGAAAACGTCTTAGACTCAAGAATGTTCAAAGAAATAAAGATTTAACATCATCTTTATCTGGACAGAGTTACACATTGGAATTATTGTCTGGCTCTAGTCAACAATGTTTAGAGTTGATGCGCATGTCTCGTGATGCATATGTGCGGTTGTGTCAAAATTTTAGACATAATGGATGGCTCACAGATAGTAAATATGTATCTGTAGAAGAAAAGATAGCAATATTTTTATCCATTATAGGGCATAATGAGCGTTTTGTGGTTATCAAGAGGAGATTCCAACATTCTTCGCAAACGATTCACAAATATTTTCATGAGGTTCTTGAAGCAATGATGAAGTTTGCAAAAGAGATGATATCATCTACAACATCCGATCCAAATCTAGATATTCCCGGTGCTCATAAAAGGCTACGTAAAATTTTTAAGGTACTTTTGTTATACTACTATTGTATAATTTTATAAAAACATTTCTCATAATTTTTAATAGATATATCTATATATTTATTTGTAGGGAGCAATCGGTGCACTTGATGGGACATTAGTACATGCCATTGTTCCCACTAATCAACAAATTGTTTACAGAGGAAGAGGAAAGGGTAAATGTTATCAGAATGTATTAGGTATATGTGATTTTAACATGGTCTTCACTTATGTTTACGCTGGATGGGAAGGAGTAGCACCTGATGCACGAGTTCTTACAGAGATTATATCTAATCCAGAAAATGGCTTTCCATTTCCTCCTTCTAGTAAGCAATGCAACTTCAAATATTATGAACAATACTTTCTCTTTATTATGACCATTTAACCTTTTATTTTAATGGCAGATAAGTACTATTTATGTGATGCGGCATATCCAAACACTCGAGGATTTCTAGCACCGTACCGTAATGTTCGATATTGGTTAGGAGATTATCAGCGTAGGAGGGCCATAAATAAGGAGGAAAAGTTTAATCATGCTCATGCACAACTCGAAATGTTATTGAACGTGCTTATGGAGTTCTAAAAGCAAGATTTCCGATATTGGATAAGATGCCTCCATATTCTATTGATGTCCAGAGAGATGTTGTTGTTGCATGTTTTGCAGTTCATAATTTTATCAGGAAGGAGCGTATAAATGATGAACTGTTTAATCAATATGATTCACCTCAGTTAATATTTGATGAGGAAGGAGGAGAACAGGAAGAAGTGTTGGATGAAACAAGTGGACCCAGTTGGACAGCTGAAGATTCACAGATAATGCACAATATGCGTGAACAACTTGCACTTCAACTAATGCAAAGAAGAGGAAATACTTGAGAGTTTTATATTTTCATTATTTGAAATACTTCTAGTGTTTGAACCTTAGAATTTGATCTGATGTAGTTAATTATTTGAATTATCTTATACTTGAGCGTTTGAAATGGAACGAGATTATGTTTAGCTAAATGATTTTTTTTGCTAACAAATTAACGTTGCATTCTGGAAAAAAAAAATCATGTTACCTTGTTACAGTAGTATTTTTTTTTTATGTTGATATATAAATTTTAGTTTGCATTTCAGATAATTTAAATTTTTTATCAAATAGAATATTCAAATATTATTTTCTATCAACAATATAAATTTATTATGTTGAAATGAGATTTTTATAATTTTTTTTTTGATATAGTATAATTTCACATGCACATTCAGATATTGAAAATAAACAGTCTTAATCATTCAGTGTTCAGATCTAAAGACCACATCTTAATTTTCAGATGTGCATTCAGATCCAGACATCTGAATCTTAATACACATCTTAATATTCAGAGGTGTATTCAGATTTAGACGTCTTAATCTTATTGGAAACAAATGAGGCCTAAGTATATTTTCTCTAGCTTGTGGTTCTAATGATTGACTAGTAAATGAGTTCTATGAGAGTGTCTGCTTGTCCTCTTCATCCATTCATGAAGTTAAAATATGTGCGAATCTAGTGATGGTTTCTTATTTCTCTTCTGTGACCTTTCTTAAAAAAAAAATTATTAGCAAAGTGTAAGACGGATAAATTATTATGTACTACCTGAGTTTGTTTTCTCTTTATGCCCGGATAACAAGGTTTCCTAGGCGTTCTAATGACGCTAAAAATCTGAAAAGAATTAAAGAGAGGGATAGTTTGTTTCAACATGATTTTTTGCATAGTCTGCCTGTTGGTATTGTAGGGTTCGTTTTGAACTTTTGAAGTAAGTCATTTGCGATTTTGTAATCTTGTTATTCTGAACAAGCTGTTCTTACTCAAAAGGATGTCTCATTTTTTGTGTACTCGAAAGCACTAAAAAAAAAAAGGAAAAACATTTCCCAAGCAAAGTAAGGTTAGTCCAGAAAACAATTGAGGCAAAACAGAGAGTTATGGGATTTTCTTTGTGAGGGTGGTTGCTCCTCTCTGTTTACCCTATGCTTGTTCCAAAA
>NW_026720888.1:0-8545 GCF_029784015.1 Lycium ferocissimum
TTATTGGTGACGTTCGAAAATTGTGATGCATTTTAACCCGGCCAAGTCTGTTCATTTAATGTTAGGTGGCTTATGGATATATTACCAGAAGATCTATGGCAAATCAAGTAACTCATATCTAATGATTGGATGGTTTTCAGTTCGAACTAAAGGTATCGCAGGTTCGCCAAGCGTTGCGGAGATTACAAGGGAATTTGATAACATTTGGTGACGACAACTTACGAGCAAATTTTATCGGTCTGCGCAGATACTTAGTGAGGCGGAGGAGGTACAATTGTATAGGGGAAATTTTTGGACTGATCGATTGACTTTTACAGCATTGGTACAGCAAGATAATCTAGAGGATGATGTGCATAGTATGTTGCTTGAAGGATAAGAAGATTCAGATAGTGAGTGTTGATTTAGTGGTTTTAACTCATCGAAACAAAACTATTAGATTTCAGATTTGCGCAATCGTCCTTGGATGAGGTTAGTTTTGGATGGAAATGCTTGGAATTTGCTCAGAACAAGCACAAATCGTTTTCCCGACAGACCGAGTCTTGATTTTGACTCGTGGTGTGTGATAGCGTGATTTCTATGGATTCTTGGTACAAAAGATGATTTTGGAAGGTGTGGAAGAAAGATAAATGGAATGAAGGTACTGGGCGGGTACAGTTGGCAACGAATGACGGTTTCAGTTAGAAGATAGTGGCAACTATGATGATAATTGTGGAACCCACCAAATTGTGTCAGATTTATGGTTATAATCAAAATCAGGTATTTTAAGAAGGCCGGATAAAATGAGTGAGGATCAGATTATTGGGCTAAGTTAAAGGAAGGTTTGGCGGATCAAATGGGGAAGCAAATTGCTATGGACTTATGGTAGGATTACCTTGGTAGCTGGGGAAATTTGATTTCTATCTGGGTCTTTATAGACAGATGGACTAAGTTATCTCATTTTGTACCGATTCAGACTATTTGCAAACCAGAGAAATTGGACAGGATTGACATTCGAAAGTTAGTTCGTTTGCATGAGGTGCCTATGTCTACCGTTACGGATCGAGGCACTCAGTTTACATCTCATATCTGGCAATCTATGCAAACGAGTTGGGTAACCGAGTGGAGCTTAGTACAGCATATCACTCTCAGACTGATGGACAGTCTGAGCGTACTATTCGGGTCCTTGAGGATATGTTGTGGGCTTGGGTGATAGATTTTGTTGGCCATTGGGATCAGTTTCTGCCTTTAGCGGAGTTTGTTTATGTTACACCCCGTATCTTCGAAGAAGCACTTATCAAATTTGAAACATAAGTACGTCGAGCTATGACTAGGTAAAAATACATTGGACTTTAAGGAGCAAGTAGTATTAAGTTTATTTAATGGGTGAAGGACGTATATAAGGTATACCGTAAGGTTTTATAAGGAAATGAGTGGAAGAATGGAGTAGTACGACTTTGGAGAAAGGATGGGTAATGTCTTGTGTAAAAATTTTGGTCCAAATTGGGGGATGAATATATCTTAGCATATGAAGTGTTTTAAGGTGTTTCAAAAGCTTAAAATGAAGTTCGTCGAGTCTAGTTTCCAACGCAACAAACCACTCGTTGATAAGACATCGAAGTAGAGAATTATGGACGTTACAAATTCAGCTGACAGAGCAGAAACGCGTGCTACAGTAACCAATCTGCTACAGTGTTGCTACAGTGACCCGACCCGAATTTGACCCCTATAAAAAGGGTAATAACCCCCTTTTTTCACCAGATTTCAGCCCAGAAATTTCCAGAAATTATAAGAGAGGGAGTGAGTGAGTCAAAAGAGAGCAATTTTCAAGTAGCGGAGTAGTAATTTAGGTTCGGGTAACGCATGGTTGTGACTCTAGTATTATTTTGTGGTGGATTTTAGCATGGATATTGAGGATATTGCAGTATTAACTAGAAAAAAGGTATGAATCTTTCTCTTTTGGTATTATCTAAGGCTTATTCTCGGAGACAAAGTCGTTAAATAATTGTGTAGTAAGTTGGTTAGTTATGGAAGTTGAAAAAATAGCGTGTGGGCTAGTTTCTGATATATATTGGTGTTGGAAATGATATTATTGATGCTGGTATTGTTTTTGTTGTAGTTGATTGCTGAATTAAGATTTCGGGTTAGGCATATAAACAGGGGAGATCTTTGCCCGATTTTCGGCAGGATATAAAATAGTTTGACTTGAAAGCTTAGCACAAATATACTACGATGAGTCTAAAGATTGTGTGAATCCTCTTAAATGTAGACTTGCGAGCTCAGACGAATAAGTGTAGATTATTGGAGGCTGAACATGTATGTTAAGGCTCGTCCCTTTCTTTCAAGGGCATGATTCCTATGATATGATTCCATAAGTGTTTCCATAACCTCCTTGATTTCAAAAGCTAGAAGTTTATGACTCTTACTCGCTTATGATGTTAAAATGAGAATGATTTTATGAGGATTACGTTGAGGATGATTTTATGCTTAAAGGTCTCAAATATGATTTCAACGATGATGTAAAAATGTTAAGCTATTTTATGATTTTCTTGAGTAATTTCATTGTTGTTGATCTCATCTTATAAATTGTTCCTTCAACGTGGGATAGAGCGATAGTTTTTAGTTGAACTCCTATGCATGCCATGAGTATAATATATGCATATAGTTATTTTGTGACATTACAGAGTTCTATTATTTCATTTTGATTATGCACTGCACTCATTTTCATTCTTCATGTATATATAAGGCACAGTTGACAGGGGGTGACGCTGTGATGTTTGTTGTGTATATATATATAAGGCACGATTGACGGGGGAGTGTGTGTGACCTTTGTTGTGTGTATGTAGCACTGATTGACGGGGTGACTGTGACCTTTGTTGTGATGTGTATATGTATGGCACAGTTGACAGGGGGTGACGCTATGGCCTTTGTTGTGATGTGTATATGTATGGCACAATTGACAGGGGGTGACGCTGTGGCCTTGGTTGTGGTGTGTATATATATGGCATAGTTGAAAGGGGTGAGGTGTGTACTTTGTTGTGGTGTGTATATATATGGCACGATTGACGGGGTAATATTTGTGGCTTTTATGTTGTGATATTTCTATGGATATATGTGTTTCTTTGATATGTACAATTTGTCTTGATGCATTTATTTTTGCCCATTCATTGACATGTCTCAAATGTTTTCTAGGATTTTATGTACATGTTGATTTCATCGTTACATACTCGGTACACTATTCGTCGCGACCCCTTTCTTCGGGGGGCGTGTTTCATGCCTGAGGTAGAACACTGGTTCGGTGATCCTCCGGTTTAGGACTTACTCTTCCAGTGCTTGGAGGGCTCTAGTGTTCCGGAGCTCGAGTCGTTTTGGTACAGATCCTTTGACAAAGGCTTTGTTATACTCTTAGAGGTCTGTAGACATATGTGGATTGCATATATACGGTTTGATCAGCTATGCAGATGTAGTTCATTTTGGATATTCCCGTGCATAATGACAGCCTTATCGGCTTATTTTGTTATGTTTGGTTGCATTGTGGCTTCTCGAGATAGGTTCTTTTTGATGTATGATATGATGAGTTTACGAGCGTGCTTTTACGGTGCCATATTGTTTCCGGTTTTCGGTCGATCATATTGAGCGAGGCTCATATACGGGTGTCCGGTTCGGGAAAGTGCCGAAGTCACCTTGTCGGTTTGGGTCGTGATAAAGCGATATCGGAAGCGGTTCGTCCTAGGGATTGTCTACCGACCGTGTCCAGTAGAGTCCTGTTTATGGGTGTGAAGCCGGCCACACTTATAAACATGAGGCTGCAGGGCATTTAGGAATCATTAACCATTCTTTCTATCTTAGATCGTGTGATAGAGCCAAAGTACGGGAAAGATGCTTCGATCTTTTTACGGGGTAAGTGCGGACGGCGAGAGATGAAGAGATCAGCTTCAGATAGTGGGGGTGGAAAGAAAGCCCCCAGAGTAGATCCAGGACCCCAGGCTCCGGGACCCAGCAGGAGGAGCCTCAGTTATTCGTTGGCCCCGATCCCTCGGAGGACCCGGCGCCCGATTCCTCCGGAGTTTTTGACATCCAGGGAGGAGGACCCCCCAAGGGACAGTTATGACACAGATCCGTCTGAGTATTCGTCTAGGACACCAGAGGAGGAGAACCCCGAGGTTGTACCAGCTGCTCCTATGGTAGAGCACTACGTCAGACCAGCTTTCCCGGTAAGTGTTACGGATTACTCCAGCCCCACTATCCTGGCCGTCGGTAAACCAGGAGTTGCCCAATTATCCATATCCCACTGACTCAGATGAGAGAGATGATGACGGCCTGGTGAGCGGATGGTGGGTCGACGATGACGAGTAGCACACTTCACCTTATAGTCCACCGGATCAGGCTAGATACAGCTCGACTACATGTATATGAGAATTTATTGGAATTTCCTATGTATGTGCATTTGCTGTAATTTTTACTAATAGCGGTAGAAATCAAGGGGCCGACAACCAGTATTTATAAGTAACGGCGACCAAGCTATTTTTCGTCATCATGAGAATTTTGAAATCTAGGATGGAAAGTAGTCATACATACAGGTGAAAGTTGGATATTGAGGATTAAAAAGGCCGAAGGTAGTAATTGTGTAGTCGGAAGAATAAGAGTCCTTTATAATTCGGAAGGGAGATGCGTTACGAAATGTTTTGGAATACGTTAAGACCTCAACTTGCTCGAGATTAGGTGATGAAGGTCATGCGGTAAGGTGGGTGCAATTATATCGGCACTAACATGCCCGGATTTTATCGAGTTTCAAGGTTAGCGTCTTTGAGGTAAGAGAAATACTAGGATGGGTGACCACAGAGAGAACGCGCTAAAAGTTCTATAAATTCGGACATAAGAGACAAATGAGAAGCTAGAGTAGCCTAAGGAAAATGGAGTATGCGAGTGGTTGGAAACTCTAAAAAATCATGAAGAATTAGGCGGACTAGATCGACAAGAGAAGGAAGGCGCGTCACGGTTTAGGATTAGGATAGGTTTGAAAAGTATTCGGATGTACTTGTGAGCAAGGCATTAAAAAATATATGCGTATGCATATAATATCTCATATGTGGTTGTACCAACGAGTATGTGTATCCCAGCAACTGACGTTGCAGTATATGGAAGGCGTTAATCGAACAGGGTAGTGAAGTTCAAATGACAGACATTACCAGGTACGCCAATGTTATTATCATCACAGGTTGGATTTGGAAAGTCTTAATGCAATGACATCTGGGAAAGGAAGAAAGTGAGTGTGCAGAAAGTAAGAAGATCAAAATGTCGTGAAAAAAAAAATGTAAGGAACAAGGGTGAGTGAAGCTTCCAAGAGAGACGACGGGCAAATCAAGGGACTATTTGGATAAAATTTGAAGGTAAGCATGCGAAAGGGATAAAGTGCAGTAGTATGGAATAAAAGATAAATGTGTAATCATATTGACACGGTTGCCTCGGCATGGAGAAGCTTTCCTAAAAGATGACTTAAGAATAGAATGGATTTGCACGTTTAAAGGAATATTTCATGAACTTCAGGGTTGATACTATGAAATAACAAGTGGAGAAGGGTGCTCGAGGAGGAAGGAACTCAAGGAAGGTTTGAGGATTAAAGTAAGAAAGGTACACTAATGGGCTGTTCAAAAGGAGAGGAGAGAAGAAGAGGGGAAGAAAAGAAAAATTAAGCAATCACCACGGACAAGCGAGAGGATAATGAATTAACAAAGCTAGCCGAGAGGTAGTACATCAATGACATAGGATGAGGATAAGGAATATCGAGATTTGATTATAGAAGGATGTATGGGAAATATTCATGAGTATGGACTAGCCTTGGTAGCAGGAAGGAGAAGAAAGAAGAGCGTATATTGACAAGGATTCCACGACACGAACAAGAAGTGGCAGAACACTAGAAGAACAACAACACATAGGTGGGATGCAAATAAGTAGTCAAGGAAGATTTCAGATAAGTGAGCTAAGTGAGAAAAAGGGATTGATAGTGGAAGTTGAAGAGTGTAGCATATTAACTTTCAATGGTACATTGTAAACGTAAGGTGAAACCGGAAAGCCAACAAGGAATGACAGCTAACTAAGTGATCCTTTGGAATAAGAAAGTCAAGGGTAAGTATACCATACCGATGTTAGAAAAGAAGCTGTGGTAAAGTGAGAATTGCCCTATGAGAATTGCCCTAACTTCATAAGTAAAAGTTATGTTGCAAGATTTGAGGTAAAGGAATTAAAGGGAGAGTGTTGACAAGAACTCAAAGATATTTTGAGCTATAGACCGAACTATGATTATTGGTTCATCGCAATATATAATCCTGCTACGAGGAATAATAAGGATGGTGATGGAACATTAGGAATGTAAATAATTAAGAAATTGTATTGAGAATATGGTTAAAACTGATCATGGAAAGGAATAAAGATGGATGATTGAAGAAACGTAACCGTTAAGAGTAAAGATTTCTCAGTAGTGGAGTACCGCTGAACAAGCAACTGGACGTTAGTATGAAAAATAAAAATAAAAGTTTACGATGAATTAGAGAGCTTGGCCGATGAATTACGAGGGAATAATCTGGCACATATCTAAGCTTAACAAGTACAAGTAGGGATAGCCAAGATATTATCGGAGAAGTCAACAAAAGAAAGTGTTGTATTCGAACAAGAGAGTTATCCGTTAATAAAGAAATGAGGAACAGAGAGGAAGGACACTCGCAGGACGGCGAGTAGCCGTGGCGTGGCTAGTTGAATCACAAGAATGGAGACAGAATGAGAACGGAATACTAGTTTACTTGAGACTATATATATGCACGACTCACAAATGAATTTGATACAGAGCTAAGAAAGAACAGGACGAAACTGACCAAATTAGAGTATAAGCATGCGGTAATCGAATAAAAAAAAACAATTCAATGAGGATATTGAGGATCGGGGCACTACAACATTCGAGGACGAATGTTTTTAAGGGGGGAAGGATGTTACACCCTGTATCTTCGAAGAAGCACTTATCAAATTTGAAACATAAATATGTTGAGTTATGACTAAGTAAAACCACTTTGGACTATAAGGAGCAAGCAATATTAAGTATATTTAATGGGTGAACGATGTATATAAGGTATACCGCAAGGTTTTATAAAGAAATGAGTCGAAGAAATGGAGTAGTACGACTTTGGAGAAAGGATGGGTAATGTCTTGTGTAAAAATTTTTGTCCAATTTGGGGGACGAATATCTCTTAGCATGTGAAGTGTTTTAAGGTTTTTCAAAAGCTTGAAATGAAGTTAGTCGAGTCTTGTTTCCAACGCAACAAACCGCTCATCAATAGAACAGCGGAGTAGAGAATTATGGACATTACAAATTCAGCTGACAGAGTAGAAGCGCGTGCTACAGTACTGCTACAGCAACCGACCTGCTATAGTAAAATACTATAGTGACCCGACCCAAATTTGACTCCTACAAAAAGGGTAAATAACCCCCTTTTTTCACTAGATTTCAGCCCAGAAATTTCCAGATATTATAAGAGAGGGAGTGAGGAAGTCAAAAGAGAGCAATTTTCAAGTAGCGGAGTGGTGATTTAGGTCAGGGTAACACATGGTTGTGACTCTAGTATTGTTTTGCGGTGGATTTTAGTGTGGACATTGAGGATATTGCTGTCTTAACAAGAAAAAGGTATGAATCTTTCTGTTTTGGTATTATCTAAGACTTATTCTCGGAGACAAAGTCGTTAAATAATTGTGTAGTAAGTTGGTTAGTTATGGAAGTTGAAAAAACAGCGTGTGGGCTGTTTTCTGATATATATATTGGTGTTGGAAATGATATTATTGATTTTGGTATTGTTTTTGTTGTTGTTGGTCGCTGAATTGAGATTTCGGGCTAGGCATATAAACGGGGGAGATGCTGCCCAATTTTCGGCAGGATATAAAATAGTTTGACTTGAAAGCTTGGCACAAATATACTACGATGAGTCGAACGATTGTGTGAATCCTCTTAAATGTAGACTTGCGAGCTTGGACGAATAAGTGTAGATAATTGGAGGCTGAACAGGTATGTTAAGGCTCGTCCCTTTCTTTTAAAGGCATGATTCCTATGGTATGATTCCTATGGTATGATTCCATAAATGTTTCCATAATTTATGACTCTTAAAGCTTCTTATGATGTCAAAAATGAGAATGTTTTTATGAGGATTACGTTGAGAATGATCTTATGCTTAAAGGTCTCCAATATGATTTCAACGATGATGTAAAAATCTTTGGCTATTTCATGATTTTCTCTATTAATTTCATTATTTTTTATCTCACCTTATAAATTGTTCCTTCAAGGTGGGATAGAGCGATAGTTTTTAGTTGAACTCCTATGCATGCCATGAGTATAATATAATTTTGTCACATTACAGAGTTCTATTATTTCATTTTGATTATGCACTGCACTCATTTTCATTC
Source organism: Lycium ferocissimum (assembly GCF_029784015.1). NCBI lineage: Eukaryota > Viridiplantae > Streptophyta > Magnoliopsida > Solanales > Solanaceae > Lycium > Lycium ferocissimum. Next base: position 8,419 of record NW_026720888.1, read on the forward strand.
TTCATGTATATATAAGGCACAGTTGACAGGGGGTGACGCTGTTACCTTTTTTGTGTATATATAGGGAATAGTTGACAGGGGGTGACGCTGTGATCTTTGTTGTGTGTATGTAAGGCATAGTTGACGG
>NW_026720889.1:0-9291 GCF_029784015.1 Lycium ferocissimum
CCAAACGTTCCAAGCACCCTTGAATTAGCAATTTTGGGCGAAGAATATTTTTTTTTTGGTGGAGGAAACTTGATCCTATTTTTTTCTCTAAGGGGCCGAATATCCTTCTTTTTTTTTTTTTTTTCTCTCTCTTTATCGATTTCTCTAGAATTTGTTGGAGTGGAACATGACTTCTAGTCATCCTTATAAAATACTACAAATGTTCCATGTGGCCTTGGCCCACCATGAGGTGGCCGGCCACCTTGCCTCTATTTTCTTTTTTTTTTTGAATTTTCAACTTTCCCAAAATAGCTCACTTACTAATTATGGAAATCTCCTTCAAGTGTTTGCTTAACATTTCCAAGACATTAAAAGCATTACGCTTTAAGCCTTTAAGACAATCGAAGTCTCCAGATAGCCTTGTCCCTAACTTCTCATAATTAACCGAGTTGTCCCGTTACTCAAAATACGGGATATAACACGGATTATGGTCCTTATGTCATCCTGAGGATCGATTTTAAAAGTTGCATAAAAAGTTTTGTTTTTAAAAAGAGTTCTGAACTACGAACGTCCGCAACTTTCATAGACTAAACTGATTGCTTTGATATGCTCGTAAATGATTCGCGTAACGTATAATGACTTTAATTTTCATAAAGGGCCCGGATTGGGTTGACGCTCGTCCGTGGGTCCCGCGACTTTCCTTGTATGGTTCGACGATTTTTTTAAAAGAACGTAATATGACTTCCTTTCCGACCCCCGAGTATGATTATTTGTTTATTCTTGAGTCTGAAATAAGGATTTTTATGCACATGATTTTGATACGTGACAATGGTTTCTGAAGTTCGGTTTGATATGTTCCTGAGTGATATTCGGAAGAAATCTGATTTGACTACTGTTTTGGCTTATAAATAACAGTCCGTTTTGATTACTCTATTGAGTCTTTGTGGATGTTTGGCATTGCATATGATTTCCTACGATTATGTTATATCCCGCATTTTGTACGTTGGAATATTGTAAGACAATTGCGGGAAGTCAAGGGCAAGGCCATTCTCCGGTTTTGTTTTGATGCGCAAGTCGCTTGTAAATATTATGGGCATGGAATATTGAGGGCAAATGCGGAATTTAGAAGTTCCTATTAGTTCATGAATTTTTAGAAAAGCCAATGTGGCTGTGGGTCCCACTTGTGCCTTGGCCACTTTTTGCAAGCCATGCAATAAACCATGTGTTCACCTTATGCTTTGGTGGCCAAAAACATATTGTGGACAAAGATGACAAGGCAAGAATTCATCTTTTGTCATTTGGAAAACTTTAGAAATTTGAAGAAAATTTGGGGGGAAAAGAAAGAAAAAAAAAAGAAAGGGAGAGCACATGGCCGGCCATGTGCTTGGCCATGTGCATGGTCATGTGCCATATTAATATATATATATATGGAGGGATGATCAAAGAGGGCAAGTTTTCATCATTTTAAGTTCTAGAAAATTCAAGAAAAGAGGGAGAAAAGAGAGAGAGAGTCACGGCCAAGAGCTGGCCGAACTTCTCCCTTGAAGATGATCATGGAAAAATTATTTTTCTTCTAGTTTTCTACTAATTGGAGGGTCCTCGTCGACGTGGAGTAGTTGTTGGAAGAAGAAAACCATTCGTTTTGCAAAGAGCAAGGCCTAGCCGAGAAGAGGAGGTGAAGGAACAAGGTATGATTCAATCTCATTTTTCATATGTTATGAGTGATTGGTGTATGTTGTGAAGCATGAAAATGAATGAAAGTCATGGAAGTGGGGAGGTTGAAGTGTAGCCGTGTGGGTGCATGTGTGTGGCCGTGTAGTGTGTGTGTTGTGTTGGAGTAAGGGATTAATTGTATTCAACATGTTGTGTGTTGTTGAAATGTGTAGAAAATAAAGGAAATTCATGAAATCATGTATGATGGAGCTTAGCCGTGTAAGGGCTGTTTTCGGAACATGGTGAACCAAATTTTATGTTGTATTTTGGTGGTTGTTTGTTGCGGATTATGTAGTGAATGAAGGTTTGATGACCCAAATGGAAGTCGTGATTGTATGGGCTGATTTTAGAATGTAATGTGATTCTAATGTAGTTCTTGAATTTATAAAAATAATGTTGTAGTGTATGGGATTGTTGGTGTAGTTATGAATTTGGAAAGTAGAAAATATGTTATGAACGTTCCTAATGAAGTTGGAAGGTTTCGGGTGCATTGTGTATTGCACGGGCTGTTTTGAAATATTGTGCGACTTGCTTAGAATGCGTTATGAATTGATTATGGATGTTGTTATTATGGTTATTGGTTTGGTTGTTGTCGATATTAGCCGAGTTGAATTCTCGGGGTGGTTGGATATATAGGGGAGATGCTGCCGAAATTTTTATAGAAAAAGTGATGGCTTGGAATTGGAATCTCCAATGTCTATGGCTAATGTCGGATACCTTATGACATTATTGTGGATCGTGAGGGGCGAGACGCAAGTTTGGATTAGCTTAGAGGGCGGCCAAGGTATGTAAAGCTCACCTTTCTTTCTTTGGCATGTCTTAGTATGATTAGGCTATGATATGATCCCCGAGGTAACTCTACTACCGCGATCCGAGCATGTCCGTGATTCTTAATTGTTTGATATCCGTATGTATAATGTAGTCAAGTTATGGTTTCTATGCCTCTGTATGATCGAATATGAATGTGCATAAAAGGTTATGTTCATAAAAGAGTCGGAAACTACGAACGTCCGTATCTTTTACATATGAGCTCGGATCGCTCCGAAACGCTCGTGGGAGGTCCCCTAATGTATAACATCCCCGACATTCATAGGCGGGCTCGGGCCGGTTTGGTACTTGCCCGTGGGCCCGCAAGACGTTCCGTTGTATAGTTCTAACAACTTGTTAATATAACTTAATATGGCTAATAATCTGACTTCCGAATATGATTACTCACTTATTTGTTAAGTTTGAAATAAATATTCGTATATGTATGATTACGATACGTGATTATGATGCCTAAAGTTCTATTGGATAAGTCCCGGATAATATCTGGAAGAGATTTGATTTGATTAACGCCATCGACTTGTAAATGATAACTTGGCTGATTATTTTGTTGAGTTTGTGTAAATGTATGAAGGGAGAATCCGTATACATATGATCTGATACGTAACTCTAATTGCTAAATTATATTTGATATGTTCCGAATAACATCCGAAAGAAACCTGATTTGGTTATTGCTTGGATTCTGGAATGATAGTTTGTTTTGATTGTTCCGTTAAGTATCGTATATGTTTGGAGATGCGTATAGATCACCCGATTCTGCTCGTGCATATATTTGTTACTTCCTTAGCCGAGTCCCGGGCCGGTACTATCGTGCGCACAATGCGAAGTATGATGAGCGCCTAATATGATATGATATGACATGTTACCGAAGTATGATGAGTTTCTGATATTATGATATGATGTGATGATGTGTGCCGGAGATGCAGGAGATATGAAAACTTTCGAAGTATGATGAGTTGTGGCGCCAAGCGGAGGGCGACCACGTTCCGTCCGCCGGGTCCCATTATGGACCGCATAGGATATATGATATGATATTGTGTTTGATCTGAAGATATAACGATTTGATAATGTGGAAATCTGACAACATAATGAGACTGTTATGATGATGCGATATTCTGATAATGTGACGATCTGATGACATGATAATCTGATGATACGATAATATGATGATTCTGTCCGATGTGATGATATGATCTATTTTCTATACATGTAAGACAGAAATGTTTTTCGAAAAGAAAGAGAATAAGCTAAGCCTTCTGACATTCTGATTACTAAGTCTGTTTTCTGTACTTCGCATATGATTTCCGAATTAATATGATTATGACATGTTTTGCTCACTGGCATATGTATATACGGGATAAGTCTTTTATACGCACGAACAAGTTATGACTCTCCGGTCCCTATACTTGTTTTACGCGATTTTTCATTCCGGTTATGATTCCGTTAATGGATTTCACCTTTACATACTCGGTACATATTCCGTCACGACCCCCTTTCTTGGGGGCTGCGTTCATACGCCGCGGCACACCCGAGGTGGTGAAGACATTAGCGAAGGTGTTCCGACGGGATTGGCGAGCTCCATTTTCTCCGGAGTGCTGCCGAGTTAGTGTACACGTGTGTTATGGTATCTGATTATGTTAGAGACTTTGCAGACAGAGTCATGTGTATAAGATGTCCATTGTGAGCGGCTCCATAAGCCGTAGTATTGTTATGCGTGGTTTTACAGATTTTGTACGGTTACAAGTTTTGTCTAATTTAAAAAAAAAAGGATATAAAGTATGTCTGTTTTTCGAAAATTTTCATTATGCAATTGTGATCTGGTTAAGGGCCCATTATGACTACGAGTATTATGATAGTCAGAGGGTTCGCTCGGCCCTAAGTAAGGGTCGGGTGCCCATCACACCCTACCGGATTAAGGGTGTGACACACCGCTCGTGCACTCTGTTATTACCTCTTTGCTGAGTCCGGGCCGGTATGTTATCGTGCGCACTATTCCGAAGTATGATGTGATTCCGAAGTATGATGTGATTCCGATGTGTTTTTTCGAAGTATGATGTGATATGATATATGATGTGATACGAGAGTATGATGTGTGTCGGAGGTATACAATATTCCGAAGTATGATGTGTTGTGGCGCCCGGATGGGAGTGGCGACCACGTTCGTCCGGGTCCCATTACGGATCGTATTTGATATGATATGATATGATATGTGATGATCGATGATACGATATGATATGTGATATGATATGATAATATGACGATATGATTTGATTTACCGAGTCCTCATTAGAGGGGTCGGTACTACGATGTTTATGACTATTATATTATATATGGATCGGCCGTACGTTCTCGGCATTATTATATTATACATGGATCGGGGCCGTAGTTCCTCGACATTATTATATTATATATGGATCGGGCCGTAGGTTCCTCGGCATTATTATATTATATATGGATCGGGGCGTACGTTCCTCGTTATTATTATATATATATGGATCGGGCCGTACGTTCCTCGCATTATCGTATTGTTTATGGATCGGGCCGTACGTTCCTCGGCATTCGGTTAATGTCCGCTCATATGATGTGTTTGATTTTCCGTATGTATGAAACGGAAATGTTTTTCAATAGAAAGCGAAGCATTTTGGCATTACGATTATCATATTTGTCTTATTGTATCTCTTATGTATGATTTGTATATCGATGTAAAACTTTGGTATTCGGCTATTATGCTCATTTTTCGTACTCCTAACTTCGGTTATGACCTCGTTTTACTGTATGCCATGCTTTACATGCTCGGTACATATTCCGTGCGACCCTTTCCTGGGGTCGCGTTTCGTGCCGCGCAGTACCCACCGATGAGTAGGTGATGTTAGCGACGGATGTTCCGGTGGATTGGCGAGCTCCATTTCCTCCGGAGTGCGCGAAGTCGAGTGCTTTTGTATGGTATGCGGGATGTTGGTAGAGACTTTGCGAACGATGTCGTGTGTATGATATGTCGGTTTGTGAGCGACTATGTGGCGATGTATTATTATGCATTATGTTACGAACTTCGTATGTTCACATTTCATACGATACTAGTTTTATTTGATTTGACAAAGATGAAAGACATGTTTGTTTTTCGAAAAAAAAATTTCATTATGTATTTGTGTCATGTTTTGCGGGCCCCGATATGATTATGAGTATGGCGAGGTCGGCGGGTTCGCTCGGCCCTAAGTAAGGGTCGGGTGCCCATCACCACCACTGTCGGAAATTAAGGTGTGACAAATTGGTATCAGAGCAGTTCGTCCCCTGGGGTTTGTACGCAAAGTCGTGTCCGATGAGTCTTGTTTATGGTGTGAAGCGCGCCATATTTATAAACAGGAGGCTACGGGGCATCTAGGGTGGTTACTCTTCGTTCACATGTGAGATCGTGCCATAGAGCCAAGTCATAGGGAATGAGACTTCTGATACTAACCTGTGGTTTCAGCAGAAGAATGACGGCGATAGACGAAAAGGATTGATGATGTTGGAAGTTACTAAGCACACAGGTAAGCAAAGGTATGAAAGATATATGTTGGGAAAGATATTAAAGTCGCGATTGAAATATAAGTTGAAGATTAAAGGGGGAAAGTAAACAAGAAAGTGTAACAGGTGCCGTTTGAGTTGGGCATACGAGGTATATTTATTATTTGTGTACTGTTGATGATATTGGGAGCCATGTGTGTTCGCGATATGATATGATATGTATATATGTATTTTGGCCACTGTGAGGCATTGTTGGTATTTCCTTCTATACGAGTTTTGAGATAGTAAGAAATATAGAGGAAACTCGCGAAATTTTCCCGGAAATAAAGAAAAGAAAATGAGATGTAGGTTTGTAATGCGACTTGAAAGGCCGTGTCCACCGTAATGGTAAGATTTGGGTAAGTTACGAGTATGGGCTGACCTCGAGAAAGAAGTAATAGTATGATTAAGACAAGAGTACGGAAGAAGTTGATCGAGAGAAAGGGTAAAGGGTTAAGAAGTGTTATATTATGGGAGTGGTTACGAATAAGATATAATGTGAACACAATGAGGGTTGTTATGAAAATAAGTGAAGCCTAGTGAGAAAGTGGCCAAGGTTATGATGTGATCTATGTAGCTAAAATACAAAGGCAAGTGTGAAACGGAAAAACAAGCTATGGAACGAATAAGGAAGGGTTGAGTTAAAGATTAAGAGACGACACGAGATAATGTGCCTAGAATGTTACAAGTCGAGTAAAAGGGAATTACAAGAAGGAAAAGTTTAAATAGAGATCCTTAAGACCCCATACGACAAGTTGAACATTCGAGGACGAATGTTCTAAAAGGGGGAAGGATGTTATATCCCGTACTTTGTACGTTGGAATATTCTAAGTTGGTTGCGACATGTTATGGAAAAACTTTTAATTTCGGTTTTGTTGATTTTTGTTTTAATGCACAAGTTGCATATTCATCTTTTCATTGGTATGGAGTGTTAAGGGTAAATTTGAATTAAGGAAAATTTAGGGTTAAAAGTGAATTATGAAAAGTTAAGCATTTCATGAGAATTTGGGGCTAGAAGTGAAATTTTGGGAACTTAATATTTCATGAAAATGGCCATATGTGGGTGTGGGGCCCTCTCCCCCTCTTGGTTGGCCAAATTTAATTAGTGCAATTATGAGGGGGCCATGTGTGCATATTATATTTGTTGGGGGCTAAGTATATATATATATCATGGATGACTAACTAAGGCAAGTATTCATCATTTTTCCACCTTAGAATATTCAAGAAACATGGAGAAAAATTAGGGGGAGCATTCGGCCATGGATGACCAAAAATGGTCCCGAAATTTTTGATCATGAAAAATTCTTTTCTTCTAGCTTTTCCACTAATCGGAAGGTCCTCTACGATGTGGAGTAGTTGTTGGAGCATTTAAATCGTTCGTTGTTGCCTTGAACAATTCTAGCCGTGAGTGAAGAAGAGAGTGAAGAAGGTAAGGTTTAATCTTCTCTTTTACATGTTATAAGTGGTTTGTGCATGTTATAGTAGGTGGAAATGATTGAAATTCATGGAAATATGGATGTTGAAGTTGAACCATGTGTATGAGTATGGTAGCCGTGTGGTATGTGTTGTGTAGGAGGAGTGATTAATCAATTGTATTTAGCATGTTTGGGTGTTGTTGTAGTGTGTAAAACTGGATGGAAGTCATGAAATTTATGTATGTGATGTGTGGCCGAAAATGGGCTGATTTGGCATAGACATGTTGAACTAGTTTTGTGTAGTATTTTGGTTGTTGTTGTTATGGATTATGTGGTGAGAATGAAGGTATTGAATAATTCAAGTTGAAGTTGTAATTGTTGTGGATTTGGCCGTGTATATGTGGTGTTGGTTAAGAATAAGAACTAATTTTATTTAGTATGTTTGGGACGTTGTGTTGTGGATTCTATGATGCAAATTAAAGTTTAATGGTTCAAAGTGAAATCACAATCATGTTGGGCTGTTTTGAAAGCTAATGCGAATTAGATGTAATTTCTTGTATTTATGATATTAATGTTGTTAAAGTGTGGTTTGTTGGTGTAGTTTGTGAATTTTGAAGAAAGAAATGTGTTGTTGTGGTTCCTATGGAAGTTGGAAGGTTACGGGTTCCATGGTGCATTGTTTGGATTGTTTGAATATTGTATGGATTGTTTGAAGCGTTCTTGAAACTTGTTGGAGTGGTCTCGGATTAGTATTTGAATATGCGAGCATTGATGTTACTTTGAATGTCGAAAGTTGAATTGAATGCATTGGAATGTTGTTGAACGTGTAGCAAGGAGTATTTAATGTTAGAATGCGTTTTGGAATGATTGTTGATGTTGTTAGCATGATTATTGGTATTGTTGTTGATGAATTTGGCGAGTTGAATTCTCGGGGTTGTTGTATTTATAGGGGAAATCTTTACCCGAATTTACGTAAATGAAATGCTAACTTAGAATTGGATTTCTAAGCGCTTATGACTAATGTTTGGTGCCAAATGATGTTATTGTAGTTTTTGAGAAGTCGAGACTTGAATTCGGATTAGCTTAGGAAGCGGACAAGGTATGTAAAGCTTACCTTTCCTTCTTTTGGCATGTCTTAGATATGAGTAAGGTATGATATGTTATGAGCCTTGGGGGTAAGTCTATTCTGAAATTCCGAACATGTTTATGATTCACACTCGTTTCTTGATGTTCGCATTTTGATACGGTCGGATTATGGTCCTTATGTCTTCCGTATGATTGGATTTTAAAAGTTGCATAAAAAGTTTTGTTTTTAAAAGAGTTCTGTAACTACGAACGTCCGTAACTTTCATAGACGGGCTTAGGATTGCTTTGATATGCTCGTAAATGATTCGTAACGTATATTGACTTTAATTTTCATAAGGCGGGCCGGATTGGGTTGACGCTCGTATTATGACTATTTATGTGATTGGTACCGTTGAGTCCGGACTTACATGCATATGTTTACGCACTACTACGTTCGTACGAAGCTATGATATGTCTTTTCAACGAGCCGGGCCGGGACATGTTCTCGTGCGCACTTCTGCATTATTCACCGAGTCCCTCGTACTTGCGGGCCGGGACACGTTATTTGTATATGATTATGATATGATGATACGGGGATGGCGGCCGGACGGCACATGATTATTATTCACCGAGACCCGCATGGGGGGCGGGACACGTTATGTATACATGATATATGATTTGACGGATATGATTCCATATTACCGAGTCCCTTAATAAGGGCGGGACACGTCATCTGCACATATGGTACATG
>NW_026720890.1:0-9410 GCF_029784015.1 Lycium ferocissimum
CGTATTAAGATCTTTTACGAGCGGTTTTAGGGCGAGAGGCCTTCTTGTGAAAGTTATGGTCGTTCGTAGTTACAAAACCTTTTCGATAAAAATCTTTTTATGCAACTTTTAAAATTCAATCTTACAAAACATAAAAGCCATAGTTTAACTAAATTGACTTGCGAACATCAAGAAATGAACAAAACTGTATGCTTGCTCGGATCACGAATGGAATCGCCTCGAGATTCAGAACTTATCATAACTTAATCGTATCTAAGACATGCCAATAAAAAAAAAGATGAAAGCCTTGCATACCTCGCCCGCTTTCAAGCTAATCCAATTTACGTCGCGAACTTTCCAAGATCTACAATACGTCATTAAATATCAACATTAGCTAAAGTCATTTAGAAAACCCGATTCCAAGCGCACACCAAATTCTACGAAATTTCGGTTAAGCACTTCCTATAAATGCACCACCCGAGAATTAAACTGGCCAATTTTATCATCAACAATACCAACAAAACATTCTAACAACATCAACCATGGATTCAAAACGCATTCTAACATCAATGGTTCCTTCTATACAATTCGACAACATTTCATTTATATTCAAATAAACTACATATATCAAGTAATTACCAATGCTCACATATTCAAGTAATAATCCAAGGTCATTCAATCAAGATTCAAGAACATTTCAAACTATCCGCAAAACATTCAAATCAGCCATCCAATCCACCCATGCCACCCGAACCCTCCAAGTGCAAGAAAAATAATCAACAACACATTTCTTCCTTCCAAATTCATCAACTACACTAACAACTCACACATTGACAACATTATTTCCATAAATTCAAGAAACCACATTAAGGTCACATTAATTCTCAATTCAGCCCACACGGTATTAATCTTCAACTTGGATCATTAGACTTCATTTTACCTCATAGAATTCGTAACGACGACAACCAAGATACTAGATAACATTACCTCATTTCTTGCATAACAAACGACCCCTATTTTTCGGCTAACACCTACCTATACATCTTCCATGATTTCATTCATTTTCTACACATTACAACAACACACAAACATGCTAAATTCATAATTCACTTTCACCTTAACATCACACACACATGCACGGCCAACCACACACCCACACGGTTTCCCCTCAACATCCATATTTTCATGGATTTCATTCATTTCTATATACTACAACATTCACAAACCATTCATAACATATAAAAGAGAAATTTGAACCATACCTTTTTCACTCCACTTCTTCCACTCGGCTAGAGAGTTGTTTTGCAAAATAGAACGTTTTGTTTGTTCCAACGACTACTCCACGTTGTAGAGGGCCTTCCAATTAGTAGAGAAACTAGAAGAAATTATTTTTTGGTGACCAAGTCTTAAGCTTCAATTCTCCATGGCCATGGCCGAATATGGCTTGGCCTTTCTCCTTCTCAAAGTTTCTTGAAATTTCTTGGTGAAGAATGACTAATGTGATGACTTAGTCATCTTTTAATTCCACATATTAGCCAACCATGTGGCCATGGCCCACATGAAGTGGCCGGCCACATGGCCCTTATTTTTTATTTTTTTTTGAATTTCCAACTTTCCAAAAATAGCTTTTGACCCCAAATGTTTTCCTTAATATTCCATACCAATAATAACTACAAACAACTCACGCCCTAGAATAAAATCGTAGTTAGAAGTCTCGACTTCATGCCCCGAAATAGTCTTGTCCCTAACTTTCCGCAATTAACTCGAAATGTCCAAATGTACAAAACGCGAGGTATAACAGCTCCGTAAGTGTGTTGGAGATCCTACAAAGATTGTGCCAATAGATGATGTTTAGATCACAGAAAAGCTAGCCTATGAAGAAGTGCCTATTGCCATACTAGACGAAAAAGTACGAAACTTCGGAATAAGGAAGTGGCTTCAGTTAAGGTCTTATGGCGAAATAACAACCGAGAAGAGATGACTTGGGAAGCGGAAGAGAAGATGAAATCCACATATCCGCATTTATTTCAGCCTCCGGAAGAGATTTATGATGAGACATCGAGATTATGAGGTATGTATGTTCTTCATTTATACATATAGGTCGTGTGTGACCAATTTATGTTGCTATTGTATTGTGGCCCTGTGAGGCAATGTTATTTTGGGTTGTTGTGACAGGATGGTAGCGTCATATTATAGGGGAGACTCTGGCAAATTTTTTATAGAATTTCCTGATGACTTAACATTCGAGGACTAATGTTCCAAAAAGGGGGAAGAATGTTACACCTTGGAAAATTCCCAACGTACAATGAATAGGCTGATGAAGGGTAAGACGTATTCGATGTTTTGATAAGTAAGAAATAGCCTTTAATGGTCCTAATTAAGATTTCCAAAGACATTGGAAGTGGGAGAGGAAAGTTGCTGAGGAAAGCGCGTCATAAGTTGTGTGTCGAGCAAGAATTATGAGTATTGAGTTAATGATATCCTAATGATGCTTTGGGAAAGAGTTCTAACGTCCCTTAGATTGATGTTGAAGTGTTAAACAAGTGTTAAGAAGGTTCCATAAGGATTGGAGATCAAACGAAACGACGGAAGACGATTTCGGGAAAACTGTGAGTTGCACGGCCACTTCCACGGACCGTGTAACTTTGTACGAACCGTGGAAGGGTCCATGAAACTCCCAGCAGAGTTGGTGAACCACGACCAGTTCCACGGACAACATAATGTTCCACGGACCGTGAAAGTGTCCGTGGAAGTCCCGACGAACTGAACAAGTTCTGATTATATAAGTTTGTTCCCACTTCATTTATTTCATTTCCACACACTTCTTCGACCTCTCAAGACCTCTAGAAGGTTCCACATATTTCATCCACAAGAAAACAAAGGAAATCAAAGATCAATATCAAGAATTCAAGTGTATGAAATTCATCAAAGTTCATCTAAGCTAAGGAATCCCAAGAGAAGTGAACTAGGGTTTTGGAGTAAGAAGAGTATTGCCACTCAAGGCTTGTTTCTATACTATCTAAGGTGAGTTTCATGATATTTTCATATTATTTGAAGTATTGAAAAGTTGAAATACTTGGATTGCACTAGAACATAGAAAATGGGTCATAAATGTGGGAATAGTGCTATTGTGGAGTAGTAGTTTGGAATGAATCATGAATATAGATATGTTGTGATTGTAAGTATATTGTGAATGACATTTAGAACATGGAATGAGAATTATACATTGATACAATAACGGATACGCGGAAACGGGAAATTAAGAAGATAAACAAAGGAAAAGAAAAGATAGATAATTTGACACAACTTAAGATTCAATTTAGCAAACCAAAGTTATATAAAACTAAGACCTCTAAATTATCATCTAAAGAAACACCAAATTCTTAAGTTGACCTCAAGGAATCGAATCCCCAAGCAACCAACCTCTCAACAACACAAGAATCAACAAGAGCCTACCAAAGGCCTCTCTACAAGTTTCTCTCTCAGAGATAACCCTAAAAAACACTCAAAATATTCATAATTCATCAAAGTCTCCTAAATGAAATGAAAGACAAGCTATATATACAAGCTAAGTAAAGAAGACTAATAGGCAATTACAATGCTACCCTTAATGAAGTAAGGGCCTTGTTTGGCTAGTCTTCTTAGTGTGCCTTCAATTCAAGGATTGGCCTTCAATGGCCAAACACGTCCCTTCTTGCATAGATGGCCCTCTAATCAACCTTGCGCATGCATGGCCTTCTTGCAATCATAACCCTAAACTGGCAAAGTAGACGCTTGCACAAATAGCCTTTTGCGCAAATAGCCATCTTCCGACCTTGAATCACCCAAGCTTGCAATTGTAGCCATTTTAAGAGGCAAGCCTTGGGACTTGGACTCTTAAAGCCTTCGACCAAGCTATCTCCCGTATCTTGAAGGCCATCCTAGCGTGGACCTCCCATGATCTTCAAAGACTCCATTTTCATGAAGCTCGATGGAATTGGTCTTGTATCATTCTCCGCTTTTCTGAAAAAGATTCGTCCTCGAATCTAAACCTTGCAAAACCATAAAGGAGACAAACAAAAACCAAGTCCTCGACGGATGAGGGTTAGTGTTAAGTGGGACTAACCTACCACCATGCCAAGTAAGAACAAATTTGTGATATAGCCAAGTATCAACCATTTTCCAAGCAAAATAAGCTCTCAAGTAGAGCACTAAGAGCTTGGCTAACCAAAAGATTAAGAAATGAGGATATTCTAAAGAGTCAATGGTGTCAAGACACCAAGTTGGTAAGACATACAAATGATCCTCAATTACAAAATGATACCATTCACACCAAGCTAAGACTCGCACGGGGTCAAAGGGAAAAGATACCCACATATCACGGGCAAGGTAATAGCGAGTACCCCAATAGGACCCTGCCCTCCATAAGATGCACTCCCAAAAAGATCATGAATGTCATTATATGCAAAAAGATAATAAAGAAAGGTGTCACGCAAAATAACTTCATCTAGGGTGTCCTCGAATGTAGTTTCACTATGAAACTCAAGAGCATGGTCGATACTACTACTATTCGGAATACCCAAGGAAGAATTAGCAATTTGCGGACAAGTTTCACCTTCCTTTTGAACACTTCCCCTCCCAATAAGTGGATCACAATTACTCAAAGGAGGATCTCCATCATAGAGAAGAGTGTTATCATCCCATAGTGGATTTTCAAATACCATGTAGTCACCAAAAGTGGCCACACTTTCAATATTACAAAACATTCCACTAGATACTTTACTCTCAATAGTCATGTCATCCTCAAATAAAACATTATCCTTTACAAGAGAGTAATCCATGAACAATGAGGAGTCAAAGCATGTCATTTCACTCTCAAAAGAACCAATGTCATTTTTCAATGCATTTTCGCTCACATGACTATCTATATGACACTCATCACCACCTACAAGTTGGAGTCTTATCACATGACACTAAAGTACGATCAAGAGACTCATTTTGACATGAAACAAACAAGGGTGAGATGTCACATTCTTTCAATTGACCAACTATATCAACATCATCACTAACTAGAGGTACATTAAACACATCACAAAGATCCTCAAGTAGTGAACTATCATTACAAGCAAGTTGATCAATACAAGTTTCAACTTTAGTTGGTAGTATGTCAAACTCGCAAGAATTACTAACATGATGACCACATGACATTGTACTACCAATCAATTCATAAGTGTCAACACTAGGTGGACACAAATCGATCTTACAAGAAGAATCAATTTTGTCATCTAAAGGATCAACTAGTGTTTGAGCACCTCCATTCAACAATGCACTATCATTCAAAGCACAAGTGTCAACACTAGGTGGACACAAATCAACCTTACAAGAAGGATCAATCTGGTCATCAATAGGATCAACTAGTGTGGGGACACTTTTAATAATGGCATTACCAATACACGGTAAAGAAGCATTAGGCTTAACGCAAGGTAAACTAACTTTCATACTCGACTTGACATTAAAATCATACGAAGATGTAGGAGTATAAGGATAAGTGATCTTACCTTGGTGTTCATGCAAGCTCCTTGACCAATGGAAGGAATGGTTGTGGCGCCGTCCTTGCCTTCAAGCATGGGGTTCTCTCAAAAGAGTTACCCTCAAAGAGTCATTTCTTCTCACACGTGACTTGGGGTATTGGATTCTTAATATCCTTTTCATGTCCTCCCAAGTCTTGATGGGACTCCTCGCTTGTCTCCCACGACATTTCATGCTCACGATATTTGACAAGCTTTGAGTCAAAAGTTTGAACGGCTAAGTCCATCTTCTTTCTTGTGAATAGTTGTAGCTAGCGAAGATTTCATCTATTATGGACTCCCATTTCTCATATTCTTCTCCACTATCTTCCCTAGCCAAGGTAGGCCATTTCACATGGGTATCTCGCACTTTTGCACTTGGACTCATTCTATGAAGCACGTATGGGAATAGAGAGAGAGAGAGGTTTCCTCGCTTTCATCCACGATATACTTATGCCACTCTTGCTCATATGGGATCTCGTACCTTTGAAACCAAGGGCCACACTAAGCATACGTGACAAGTATCCATTGGAAGCACATCACACCAAACCTCTCTTGGTACTCACCAAGTGAAATGAATACCATCACTCTCTATCAACCCAATACCCTCCCTCGTCATAATAAGGATATCGCCTATTCACACAAGGTAGCCTTAACTCTTCAACCGCACGAGGGGTGATGAAATTAGTGTAACAATCGTCATCAAGCACAAGGGTTCCTCTTTTACACGGTTTACCTTGGTCTCCATGAATCGCCTCTTGGAACCACCTTCCTTTGCATAGGACGACTCCAACTAGTACTCACATTCCCACTCATGCCTCTTGGCTTCGGGTAGTAAGCACTCGGAGGTCGTCTTCGTCTTTCATGATGGATAGCGCCAAAAATTTTCAACCTATTATCTTCGCATACGAAACTGCATAAAGGGTCTTCTTCATCCCCATCTTTCTCATGAGACACATGAGAACCACTCTCATCATATTCTCCGTCAAAATAGTAATTCTCTCCTTGAACTTCCTCATGATCACCATTTTCCATATAGCCCTCGTATTCCCCCCATCGTCACACTCTTCAGATAGCTCCCCATGGTCCTCCCCTTCATAACTACAACCATCGTCATCATCATAACAATCATAATCGCCACCACATGAATCGGAATCCATGGAGAAGTATGCAAAGAACACTTAGCAAACACGTTAGTAGTAAAGAAACCTCACCACACTCGTGTTTACACTCGTTTGCTCGCTAACACCACTCAAATGAACTCACACACTCTTGCCTTTTACCACTCAAATGGATTTGCCGATGTTGATTCTCGATTGGATACGGTTGCTTACAAGGTGCACAATTGCTACTTGAGGTCGGAATGGATTCTTGTTAGACTCGAAGAAAGACGAACGACTCAATTCAACGCTAACGGACTTGAACCAAGAAATTAACAACGAAGCAAAAAAACGAAGAAAAGCACGAAAGAATTGGCACGAAAGAAATGCGGACACAAGAACTAGCAAACACAAGTAGGAACAACTACTAAATGGCTACTAGTTGAGAGACACAAGAAAATGGAATGCAAAAATCGGAAAAATAATTAAAATTTTGGCCCGGGTAGGTGATAACTTGAAAACACGGTAAGTGAAGCCCCAATTGATCTAAGGTATCAATTTGAAATAACGGAAATTTTTAAATTTCTATACTCTTTTTTTTTTTTTTTTTTTTTTTTGTTCCCTACCAAAGGATTAGGGACACAAGACCATCAACTAAGGATCAAGAATTTTTTTGAGAAATAAAAGTGGGTTGAAATGAAATTTGGACTTGAAAAGGTACCTTGAAGTATACGATTAAAGCTTGACAAAATACGGTCCGTATTGTGGTTTACGGACCGTCCTTCGTGACCGTATTTAGGATGCCCAAAAAACGAGAATGTACCTTGCGAGTTTACGACCCGAGATACGGGCCGTATTGTGGTTTACGATCGAGAGATTTTGGATGTGCGGTCGTATTTAGCGATGCCAATTCCGATGAGCTATTATCTCAAGATCTAAGTTTACGACGGAGTTACGGTCGTAAAATGATTTACGGTCCATCTTTAACAATGTGGCAATTCCAGTGAGCTGTTGTGACAAGATCCAAGTTTACGACCCAAATTACGGTCCGTAAAGTGATTTACGGTCCGTCTTTAACGATGTTGGTAAATTCCGGTGGTCTTCGTTACAAGATCCAAGTTTACGACCCCAAATTACGGTCCGTAAAGTGATTTACGGTCCGTAGTTTACAATGTTCCAGCTTCAGTGATTTTCGTGTTGAACTCGAGTTTCTCGAATTTTGGACCAAATTTCTTGGATCCGATGACGTTCTTGGGCCCACTCAACCTAGTATTTACCCCTTTTTGGCCCAACAAACAACTTTCCACTTGTCCTTGGAAACACCTTGATCAAACCCTCTTTGGTCTGGTCTTCTCCAATATGAAGATATGAATGTTCTTAAGAACACCAAGAACACCCAAATACAATCTAGGACCAAATCAACTCATTTTTTGCTCCAAATTCCAGATTTAGGCTCACGCTTATCACTTAGAGAACAAAGCCCAATATTCAATTTGCCTTAATTTCAACTCAATCACCACACCCACTTTTTTTTTTTTTTGAATTTTCAAAGCTTCAAAGCTCAACAATGGTAGATTCTTCAATATTGACCCGAATGACACGAAATTTGGAGATTTGAAACCCTAACGTACTAAGGAACACGAATCTAATAACAAAACAACAAAATAAACACAAAATTTTTGGGGTTTTTTTGATGGAAAATTTTCAGATTTTTTTTTTTTTTTTTAATATTAGCAACAAACCCTAGGCTAGATTTGATAGAACAAATCTAATCCAAGCTCTGATACCAATTGATACAATAACGGATACGCGAAAACGAGAAATTAAGAAGATAAACAAAAGGAAAAGAAAAAGATAGATAATTTGACACAACTTAAGATTCAATTTAGCAACCAAAGTTATATAAAACTAAGACCTCTAAATTATCATCTAAAGAAACACCAAATTCTTAAGTTGACCTCGAGGGAATCGAATCCCAAAGCAACCAACCTCTCAACAACACAAGAATCAACAAGAGCTACCAAAGGCCTCTCACAAGTTTCTCTCTCTAGAGATAACCCTAAAAACACTCAAAATATTCATAATTCATCAAAATTCCTAAATGAAATGAAAGACAAGCTATATATACAAGCTAAGTAAAAGAAGACTAATAGGCAATGACAATCTTACCCTTAATGAAGTAAGGGCCTTGTTTGGCTAGTCTTCAGTGTAGCCTTCAATTCAAGGATTGGCCTTCAATGGCCAAACACGTCCCTTCTTGCATAGATGGCCCTCTAATCAACCTTGCATGCATGGCCTTCTTGCAATCATAACCCTCCTTTGCGCAAAGTAGCCGCTTGCACAAATAGCCACTTTGCGCAAATAGTCGCATCTTCCGACCTTGAATCACCCAAGCTTGGTAATTGTAGCCATTTTAAGAGGCAAGCCTTGGGACTTGGACTCTTAAAGCCTTCAACCAAGCTATCTCCATATCTTGAAGGCCATCCTATGTGGACCTCATGATCTTCAAAGACTCCATTTTCATGAAGCTCGATGGAATTGGTCTTGTATCATTCTCCCCTTCTTGAAAAGGATTCGTCCTCGAATCTAAACCTTGCTTCTAAAATTGTTTTCTTGCTATATTCCCACTAAATTAAGTGTCCTTTACAACTTGGTGTAGTTGGTTTGGAAGAAGGAGCACTTATTCATTCAAGTTGACAAGTTGTTCTAGTGAAGAAGTTTGAAAGAAAGGTAAGGTTTCAATCCCTTTTCTATATGTTATGAAGCTTTGGTTTGTGTTGTGGTA
>NW_026720891.1:0-8960 GCF_029784015.1 Lycium ferocissimum
CATTAACTTTGTGAGAATTTTTCCCTTTTGGGTCAATCTTTGGAATTTATTAAATACCTTTCTTACTTGTAGGCACTTCAAGTACACCTTAACTTTCATTAGCTTATTCACCTTTACTTGACCTAAAATTTCGAGGTGTAACACTCTTCCCTCGCTTAGAACATTCGTCCGCGAATGTTAAGTTCTCGGGGGGTTTTCAAAAATTTCGCCAGAGTTTCCCCTGTAATATGGCGCTACCATCCTGTTACATCATACGTGGCCATCTGGATACTGGAGTGATAACTATTATTATAGGCAAATTCGACAAGTGGCAAATGTTCATCCCAATTTCCTCACGAAGTCAATATACATGCCGCAACATGTCCTGCGAAAGATGCGAATAGTGCGTTCGGCTTGCCCGTCGGTTTGTGGATGAAATGTTGTCTTGAGTCTCACTTGAGTTCCCAAACCTTCTTGAAAGGATTTCCGGACTTTAACGATAGAAATTGTGCTCCTCTATACGCGATAATAGACACTAGGACACTATGAAGTCGTACTATTTCTTTAAGATATGGCCTTATAAACTTGAATATGTAGTTGACTGGTAGAAAATGGGCTGATTTCGTAAGTTTTATCAATAATTACCCATGTGGAGTCATTCTTACGCCGAGAACGGGGGCAAACCTACAACAAAATCCATATGGATCACCTTCACGTTTTTCAGTTGGAATTTCCATGGCATGCAATAATCCTCCTGATTTTTTATGCTCAATTTTTACTTGTTGGCAATTTGGACCTTTGAGCTACAAACTCTGCTATATCTTTCTTTATTCCATCCCACTAATATATTAACTTAAGATCGTGATACATCTTTGTCACTCAGGTGAATAGAATAACGGGAGTAATGAGCTTAACTTTTAGAATCTTGTGGCGTAATCCGGCAGCATCCGAGAACACATGGTACGCCTCGATGCCTTGAGGATCCCATCTGCGAAATCTCAAATGGTGACTTTTCATGCAGGGAAGTGTAACTCTACGGTGACTCAACCGTGGATCTTAAATGGCCAGGCGCTTTTCCATCCATATCTAGAGATGAGACAGCTAGTTATGGACGGCTTCGTGTATTGCCAGTCATTAAATGAACTTCTAGGCTAGCTAACTGGTGGAGCTCACGGGCTAATTCCTTCTTTTCTGGTTGAACATCACATAGGCTACCCATGGATTTATGGCTAAGAGCATCAGCCACCACATTCGCCTTTCTGGGATGGTATAGAATACTCATATGATAGTCTTTCAGTAGCTCTAAACATCGCCTCTGCCACAAATTCAGCTCCTTCTGATTGAAAATGTACTGAAGACTCTTGTAATATGTATAAATATCAACATAAACACCATATAAATAATGTCTCCATATCTTTCGTGCATGAATAACCGCGGTAATTTCGAGGTCATGGGTCGAATAATTCTTCTCATGTTGCAATTGCTGGAGGCATAGGCTATAACCTTTACATCTTTTGCATCAACACACAACCCAATCGACCTTTGGAGGCACCGTAATAAACAACATAACCTTCGATCCTTGAAGTGTCGGGGCCCAGTGAAGTCAATCTATCCTTCAATTCTTGGAAGCTACGCTCACAAGCATCGGTCAACGAAATTTTGCTGATTTCGAGTTAGCTTAGTTAATGGTCTTGAAAATAGAAGAAAACGCTTCCACAAATCTTCTATAATATCCTGCTAATCCCAAAAAGCTACGGACCTCCATAGGTGTTGTAGGCCTTGGCCAAGTATTCACAGCTTCAATCTTTTAAGTATCTACGCGAATACCATCATTTGAGATAATATGGCCCAGAAAAGTCACGAAATTCAACGGAACTCACATTTTGAAAATTTAGCATATAACTAACGAATCGAAGAATTCTAAGAACGGTACATAGGTAATCCGCATGCTGCGTTTCGGCAGTAAATATACTAGAATATCATCGATGAACACGATCACAAATAGATCTAAAAAGGGCACCGAACGGTGTCGGGCGTTAGTTAACAACGACATCACCCGAAATTTATAATGGCCGTATCGGATTACGAAAGTCATTTTGAATATCTTCTTCTCTAACTCTCACTTGATGATACCTCGATCTCGGGTCAATCTTTGAAAACCACTTAGCACCTTATTGTTGATCAAACAAATCATCAATTCTCGGAAGTGGATATTTATTCTTGATTGTCACCTTGCTCCGCTGTCTATAGTCAATGCACGTTTGTAGGGAGCCGTCTTTCTTTCTTACGAACAAGACGGAAGCCTCCATGGCGACTCATGGGTCTAATAAATCCCTTCTCCAGCAACTCCTTCCTTGATTGTGTCTTTAGCTCTTTCAATTCCACTGGAGCCATTCTATAAGGAGTGAAAGATATAGGTTCGGTGTCCGGCAGTACATCAATAGTAAAATCAATCTCCCATTTAGTGGGAGACACGGAAGTTCATCGAAAATACATCCAGAAAACTCATTGACTACCGGGGACGAATTGAAAAGTCGGTGGCTTTCCTTCAAGGTCATGAACCGGACCAAATGATAAATATAGCCTTTTGCAATCATCTTTCTTGCTTTGAGGTAGGAAATAAACCTACCCTTAGGAGTCGGCTGTGTAACCTTTCCCTCGAAGCACCGATTCCCCAAGGTGGAATCGAACCATCTTCGTCCACAATCCGCATTAGCGTAATAAAGAGGCTAACTAATCCATGCCCATAATCACATCAAAATATAACATTTTGTCACGACCCGACTAGGCGGCCATGAGGGGTACCCGGACGCTACCGAGCACCTCTCATTGCACTAGTCATCATAGTCGTCCCAGACACATATAAATCCAGACAATACATCGATATACATAAGCCCTGTGACTACAAAAATAATATACAAATATCTAATGGTGGATTCATGAGACCATACTACCCACATACGTATCTACGAGCCTCTACTAGAGTACACATAAAGACGGGACGGGACCCCGTCGTTCCCAAATTGTGAACAAATTAATGTATCAAATAGCACTCCCGGAATAATGGAGTGCTCATGTCGCCTCTGCTGGTCGGCTCCTATGAATTTGGGCCACCTTCCTGTCTACATATGGGCATGAACATAGCGTCTAAAAGAAAGGACGTCAGTACGAACATTATACTGAGTATGTAAGACATAAACAATAATAGAATATCGATCAAATAGGGAGACATCAAGTAAAGAACAACTGTGGTGAATGGCACTTAAGATCAAATAATGCATGCTAACTTACATCATGAACATCATCATATCATGCATGAATCTATAAACTGCCCGACCATATAGGTACGGTGTAATCATCATTAGCCTGCGTCCAGGCCTCTCGCGTCCGGGATAAACATCTCATACCGCCCAGCTAGTGGTGTCGGCCAATGCATACGGAACATGGTGTGTATGCGCCCGCGCGCGGTATACGCCGCCATATAGGGCGCGGTGTAATATCATCATCATATACATCTTATAATGCATGAATAAGAACTCAAAGACAACTGTAACTCTATCGGGTGACGTAAGGTCGAGAACCCCTGATTCCATTATGGAGTTGTCATAATCATCCTGCCTCACCTTGAAGGAACTAGCGTTATAAGGTGAGTGTAAAAACAATGAATATTATCAAGGAATCATTAGCTTCATAAGAATATCATATCATAGGCTTTGGAATCTTTAGACGTAGACTCATCATCATTATTATTCATCTCATGAGAAGCTCTTTATAATATAGACTCATTTTCGGAATGTAAGAAAGTCATGGAAAGATAAAAGGAGAGTCGTGTCATAGGAATCATGCCTTAAAAAAAGAAGGGACTAGCATCACATACCTTGTTGTCACTCTAACTTATCAATTTAAGCGCTTTCCTCCAATGTTCGCAATTCTACCTTCAAGAGAATTCATACTAGAATTAGATAATCGAACATGTAAGCTTAAGCTAAAGCTAACGAAAATCGACGATCTCCTTTGTTTCTATAACTTTCTCCATATAATATAACAACCCCCAAATGTCAACAACAAACCAACAATATCATAATCCATGAACTTTATTAAGTTGGCCATTATTCAATTTTCACAATTTCCTCTCAAAGTCATCCATAACCATGGTGGTCACCCAACATCATATTCGTTCACATATCATGCTTGTCACGACCCAACCCCGTAGGCCGTGACTGGTGCCGAATTTGGGCACCCGTGCGCGCTCGCTAGCAGTTCGGCGTACAAACGACTCGAACATAAATCGATTATCGAGACGTAGCTCCAAGCGCGCATACAAACATATATCTTGCTGCCAAGAAGCCGGTGGGCTATCATAATGTACATAACGTAGCAAAGCATACATACACGCAGCCGACAAGGCACGCACGGCGGATGGGCCGCCCCGAACACCCCACTCAATGCATTCGAACAAAAGCTGTACATAACCCACGTCTATGTCTGCGGATCTCTAATACGAGAACAACGAGAATCGGATGACGGGACGGGGCCCGCCGTACCCACGAATAAACATAAACATATACATCGAAAGAGTATATACCCAAAATATCGGCTTGAGAACAAATGGAGCACTCACAACCAGAATGGAAATCCTACGCCGGTGGATCACCAAAGCGCGTATGCAGCCTGCGGGCGTGAAACGCGGCCCAGAAGAAATAGGGTCGGTACGGAATATGTACTAAGTATGCAAGCGGGAAGTACAAAAACGAAGTCATAACCGAAGTAAGGGTACGAACGTGAGCATAATAACCCAAATACCAAAGTATATCCGAAATACGAATCATTACATAGCCGGTGCGGAAGACGAATATAACCATCGGAATACTTGAAAGTGCTTAACTTTATTTTGAAAATATTTACGCACACACAATATACGGAAAATAGAACATATCGTATAAAGCGCGTTAACCGAATGCCGGGAACGTACGGCCCGGTCACAAAATAAAATAATAGTGCCGAGGAACGTACGGCCCGATCCATATATAAAATAATAGTCTTGGGAACGTACGGCCCGATCCGTATATAAAATAATAGTGCCGAACGTACGGCCGATCCATATATCATATAAGAATCGTACATCACATCACGCCATCGTATATCATATCGTATCGGATTATCATATCATCAAACATCATATCACATATCACATACGGTCCGCAATGGGACCCGACGGACCAAACATGGTCGCCGCTCCGTACGGACGCCATAACACATCATACTTGAGAAGGTTTTATATCTCAGAACATCTCCGTCACACATCGTAACATATATACACGGTACCCGACCAGGGGCTCGGCGTGCCGGTCACGTCATGCTTCGTATGACATCATACTTCAGGCTTACATCATACTTGAATAGTGCGCACGATAACAACGGCCGGGGATGGGTGAAAGATGTAACAACGGAACGTACGAGCGTAATCGTAAGTAGCCGTATACGCTACAAATCTTTGTTACAAACTCAACGAATAACCAAAGCGAACATTTATTTCAACCAAAACAATAATCAAATCAAATTTCCAGGAATATTACTCGGGAACATATCAATAGAACTTCGGTAACCATGGTCACGTATCAATCCTTATGCGTAAATCCTCGTTTCGGACTCGACGGATAAGTATATAATCATACTCGGGGGTCGAAAAAATAGTCGTATTGAATTCTTTCAAAAGCCATTAATTATACGAAGAAGATCGCGGGACCACGGACGAGCGTCAACGGCAATCAAGACGCCTACGAAAATCATAGTTATCATATATTATCAAATCATTATTACGAGGCTCAAAGATAAAAGGCGATCGTACTTGAAATCGGAATAATAGTCATATCATATCCTTTCAAAAATCGTCGGAAGTACATAAGAAAGTCGCGGGGCCCGCGGAAGGTGTCGACTCCGTCGGGCCCGCCCATATGAAAATCATAGTCCTTATACGTCATAGAATCATATACGAGCGTATCAAAGCCAATAGAACACATACGTAAAAGTTACGGACGTTCGTATTTTTTGAATCGTTTAGGAACGAAACTTCTTTTAAGAAAGAAACCCAACTTTTTTTGCAACTTTTGAAAATCAATCATACAAAGACATATAAACCATAGCTTGTCCATATAAGGATGCCAACATCACGAAAAATACGACTCGTTAACGTGCTCGGATTTTAAGAATAATTACCCCGGCTTCCGCAACATATCATAGCTTAGCCATATCTAAGACATGCCAAAGAAGGAAGGTAAGCTTTCATACCTTATCCGCCCTCGAAGATAGTCAAACTCAAACTTGGGCCTATGCAAGATCTACAAATACGTCATAATATGCCAAACATTAGCTAAAGGTAATTAGAATTCATTTCCAAACTAACAACTTAATTACGGAGAAATTTGGGCGTGACTTCCACAGCAAATACACCAACCCCAGGAATTCAACTCGGCGAATCCAGCTTGACAACAACAACAACAACAAACCTAGCAACATCAATAACCAATCGAAAGACAATATAGCATTAATAATTCTCTTTTACATCATTCGCTTGACATTGATACTTTGATTCAACGGCTTACATTCAAGCCAACATTGACGCTTATACATTCAAATACTAACTAGAACCCATTACCAACAATGCACCGAGCGTTTTAAGCAATTCGTACAACATTTTGAAACATCCCGAATGTCTCCAACTCGCCGCTTGACCCCCGACGAGAACATATCCGTAACCACAATCCGCAAAGCTTCCCGAATCATGATTTGCATGACAATCCCCTTCTAACAATGTCATTCTTTAAATATAAAAATTCATTAAATACACATGATTCTCCAAATCCCCTAAAAACAACATCAATCTTGGAAAAAATTAAACGCTCATTTCCCAAAATAAATTCACCCAAAGACAATATTAAAATTCCAAAATAAAATTTAAATTTATTCTCTCCCCCCAAATCCCCATATTGGCCAACCCTACACCCCAAAATATATGATGATTTCATTCATTTCTTCACCTACACAACTAAAATGCTACAAAAATCAATTCCCATCTCAAAACCCCACCACATCCCATAAAACCCACATGGTTTCCCCCCAACCATAATATATTTCATGAATTTCATCCATTTTAGCTACTACAACATTCAAAACCCCTTCCCAAAAACATAAAAAAAAGATCAAATCTTACCTTTCCTTAAATTCACAAATAGGCCAGGGGTTTTCGATCTCACAACGGATGGTTTGATGACCCCCAAAAACACCCACGTTACTTAGGGGCCTCCAAAATTTGTGGTTTTCACCAAGAAAATAATTTTTTGGGTGGCTCAATTTGATCTTAAATTTTTAAGAGGCTTGGTCGAATGGCCTTTTTTTTTTGCTTTTCAAAATTCTTGTTTTATTTTCTAAGGTTGAGGGAAAAGAAAAAAGACTACTTGGTCATCTTTTATGACCACATATATATTGTCCAAAAAGGGCCCCTGGCCCCTGGGTTGGACCATTAAAAAATTGGGCCCAAAAAATGTGTGGGACCATTTGAAGACCACCGGCCCAAGGGCCTCAAATTCATGATTTTCAAATTTTCAAAAATTCCCTTTTGGTCCCAAAATTTTTTCCCTTTTTCCCATGCAAACAAATTCATGAACAACTTATGTCTCAAAATCAAATCGAAGGTCAAAGTCTCGACTTGTATCCCGGAATGGGTTTTTTCCCCAACTTATCTAGTTAACCCCAATTGTCCCAAAGTACGAAATACGGGGTTAAAATCCTCCCCCCCTTTGAACATTCGTCCTCGAAGTTAGATTAGCCCTTGGGATCTTATAAACACCCCGGGGGGCCTTTACTTATCACAAAAGGTTCATACATCAATCGGTAACCAATTAAAGAGTCTAAATTACCCTCCCGCCGGGTGGCGCCTCCCCATCCCCTTAAATTTAAAGCATAAAGGGTTTAGGGCCAAACGGGGAAAACTCCCCCACGGCCTTCCCAGGCCGGGGGTGCGGGGCCCCCCCCCCCGGGCGCATAGCTGGAAAAGGGGAAGACGAACCAGCCCCGACTCGGAATTTGGGGGCACCAGGGGCCGCCCCCGGGGAATTGACCTCGCATCCCCCGGGCCCCGGCCGAATTAAAAAAAAGCACCCTGGCGCGGTAACACTCTCCCGAAAGGGCCCCCCAAAAAGAACAACCCAGGTAGGGTGGCCTCCCCCGGGCCGAACCCCCGGTCCACCCCCGGCCCCAAGCCCCGGGCCCGACCCGGTCCCGAATAGCCCGCCCTTTCCCGGGCCCCCTTCGGGGGGGGGGTGTTGTCACGAAACTCGGGCCGGGGACGAGTACCCCCGGGAAAACCCCGCTCCCCCTATTCTTTTATTACTAAGGGGGCCCTATGAACTGCACTTTTTTTTTTTCGACATAAACTTAGCAACTGATAATATACATAAGGGACAAGCTTTAACAATGCTTATACAACGACAAGGACAACCCAACCCCAAAAATCTACCCTCGTGGGCCCTCGAGCCTCTAACATAGTATACAAATACATGGAAAGTAAATCCCTCGTGCCCAAAAACAAACAAGAGTAGACCAAAAAACGTGGCTCCGGGGCAACCCGGGGCGCTACCCTTTGGCCCCTGGGAACTCCTGAAAGGTTGTCTACCGGCCGGCACAACCGGGGAAAGGCCCACAAAGGGGACGTTAGTACAAATAGTGTCCAAAATTGGGAAGGGGGGAGGTAAACAAGGAAGGGAAGCTAAAAAAGGGATCCCATGTATAGGTTCGGGGGGTATATAAAAAAAAGTAAGAAAATAACCCGTACATAAAGGCCCTTTTTTTGGGGTAATTTTGCGTGCTTATCTTAGGGAAAATATCTCTTATCCTTTGACATAGAAAATGGGGGAGCGTAATATGACATACCCTTTTCTTATAATTCATGTCGTACATATCTAGGGGATTATAAAAATGTCATA
>NW_026720892.1:0-9144 GCF_029784015.1 Lycium ferocissimum
CTAATCTAAGTATTCTGGTATAAAGCAATCCCAGAGTATGAAAACTCCGATATGGTATTACGGTATGAATGTCGATATGAGTATTACGCTATAGTGTTGGGTATGAGTGTTGACTGAGTAAAACCACGATACGGGTGTCTCTGTAAGTCTTACGTTCTTCGTATGATCTCGGATCGACTTAAAAAGTCGAAGAGGTTTTACGTATTTCAAACGCTTCATGACTTCCGATACTAATTTGGAAGAATCCGAAATTCATTTTACGAACCTCCGAATGTCGGTAAGTGTACGTATTCATCGAGTACTGGATTTATGTGCGCATGGTTTCTCCTGACTACGCTCGTGCATGACCCGATGCATCTTTCAACTTGCGACCGGGCCGGGTTGCGGTTATGTTCTTGTGCGTAATCCACGGTACGATTCACTTTGCGTCCGGGCGGGGTTCGTTATCGTGCTCTTCCTGCATTATTCATCGCGTCCCTCATAGGCGGGCCGGGCTGCATTTATGCATATGATATTATGATCGATGATGTGGGGACGGTGGCGGGATGACATATGATACGTACATTCACCGCGTCCCGTACTAGAGGGCGGGTTCTACCGCGTCCTCGGCGGAGGGCGGGATACATTATATCGACGTATGCTTATGATAATGTATGATACGGTATACGTAATACGTAGTCAACGAAAATAAGCATTTTGATATTACGGACACACTACGATGACGATTTTGTAAGTCGAACCTGCGTCTACGATTTTGATGAGGCTACGCCTATTATGCCTCACGCTTCGATTTTGATTACAAATACGTACGATATATCTGTACGTACGCTCGTTCACGGATGCATGCGAGTATACTTACGTACGTCGACTACCGATTACGGTACGTAAAACCACCGGCTACGTACGTTTGACTGCGATTACGGGTATGTTCGATATAGTTACGTACGTACGATATATGACCTCGTACGAACGTACATGTACGATGCGCTCTCGTCGACGTGTGACATCATAGGTGCGCTACGCGTATTTTACGTACTTTCTTCGGACATGCGATACGTATTGTAAAATAAGCATTTTTACGCGGCGACTTACTTACATACATGCTCGCTTACCGAGTATATGGGACGGGTATGTACGGTTTGTGTACGAGAAATAAGCGTACGTATTTTGAGTAATGTACTTATCTTTTGGTCTGTTTGTTTCGATTATGGATTACGTTTTTACGTATTGCATGCCTTACATGCTCGATGCATTTTCGTGCGACCCCGTCTTCGAGGCGTTTCGTGCTGCGCGCAGTACTCCCGAGATAATTGAGAGATTATCATAGAAGGTGTTCCGGCGGGGACGGCAAGCTCCGTTTCCGGTGTTGCGAGTCGAGTTTGTATACATTGTGATTTACGGATGTGTTAGAGACTTTACGAACGGCGTCGTGGTATTGATTGTCGATACGTACGCGGCTCCGTCAGCGATATGTCGGTGCGTTATGTAATGAAACTTTGCATAATTATAGATTTGTTCGATTTAAAGGCCACGAGAAAGGAGATTGCTGAAAATTTTGCTATGTATTTTATCTTATTTGATTTAAAAAGTTTGGCGTGACTTTGTACGCGGTAAGAGTCTGAGGGTTCGCTCGGCCCTAAGTAAGGGTCGGGTGCCCATCACATCCTAATAAGGTTAGGGTGTGACAAGTGTATTTCCTGTAGATGATATTCAGGTCACAGAGGAGCTATCTTATGAGGAGCAGCCTATAGCCATATTGGATCGTCAGGAAAGAAAGTTGCGGAACAAAGATGTGACACGGTAAAGTCTTTGTGGCGGAATAATAGCAGGAGGAAGTGACTGGGAAGGTGAGGAGCAGATGAAGAATAAGTATCCTCACCTATTTCCAGTACCTACAGGTAATCCAATTCTCTACTTGACTATGTTGTTTAGTGAATGAATTATTGATCAATGAATGTGTTGTGGTGGTAGTTGAAAAGGAAACTCCCCCAAATTGATTGTATGACTCGTAAGGTTAATCTAACATTCGAGGACGAATGTTCTTAAGGGGGGGGGGGGGGAGGATTTTAGAACCCGTATTTTGTACATTGGAACAATCCGGATTAATTATGATAAGTTAAGGACAAAACTATTTCGGGATACAAAGTCGGGATTTTTGACCTTTGATTTTATTTTGAGATATAAGTTGTGCATGAATTTATTAGTATGGAATAATTAGGAGAATTTGGGACCAAAAGTGATAAAATTAGAAGTTGAAATCACCCACTTTTTCCATGTTTGACGTAGGTGTGATGTGGAGTGGAGCCCACACAATTTTTGTGTCATCTTTTAAGTGATCCAACACATTAATGTGGGCCAAGGGAATTGTACACTTCATAAGATGTTAAAAGATGACCACCACTAGTTCACTTCA
The DNA here is from genome assembly GCF_029784015.1 of Lycium ferocissimum. NCBI lineage: Eukaryota > Viridiplantae > Streptophyta > Magnoliopsida > Solanales > Solanaceae > Lycium > Lycium ferocissimum. The sequence goes on from NW_026720892.1 coordinate 2,414, forward strand.
TTCATTTAACACTTAGAAAAAATTTGAAGAGTGAAGAACACCTCAAGGAGGCTCTCGGCCAAGGTGAAGAAAAACCAACCCCCATTTCTAGCTCTTCCAAAATTATTCCATTGATGTAAACCCATTATTTTGAGGTCCCTAAGTAGCGGGGAAGCATCGTTGGAGCGATCAACCCACTAATTTTCATCTTTGGAAACCCTAGGCTATTGGGAAATTGAAGAGAAAAGGTAAGATTTGATTATGTTTTGTATGTTATAAAGGTTGTATGCTTGTTGTAGTATGTTATAATGGAGGAAAATCATGAGATATGGAATGTTGGAAGTGAGTTGTGTGTGTGGTGTTGTAGCCGTGTAGTGTGTGTGTGTGTTGTGTGATATTGAAACTATGAATTAATGTCTAGTTAGTATATTATGATCATTGGAAGGTGAAGGAACGATTGAGAATCATCCATATGTGTATATGTGTAGTGTTGGTCGAAATGGGTCATATTATATGACAATGAACGAATCGATATCGCTTAATGTTTTAGTCGTCGTCGTTGTGAATTCTATGTTGGAAATGAATGTTTATTAACTCAAATTGAGGTTGTGATTGTTGCGGGCTGAATTGGAGATTATTGTACATTTAATGTAAATTATATATTGATGATAATAGCATTGTTAGAATGTGAATTGTGGATACAAATCATGATTTGAAAATGAGGAATAAGTTGAAGTGAGGTTCTCGGTTTGGAAATTTGTTTTTAATTTGAATTGGAGAAAATTTTGGATTGTTGGAAATGTTGTATGAATTGCTTAGAATGTCTTTAAATATTGTTGGTAAGGGTCGGGTTAGTATGTGAATGTATAAGCGTCGATTTTGGCTTGAAGGCAAGTCGTCGAATTGAAATTATGAAAGTTGTTGAATGATGGAAAAGAAAGCTATTATTGTTGTATTGCTTTCCGGATTGGTTGTTGATGTTGCTAGGTTGGTTATTGTTGTTGTTTTTGATTGTTTTGGCCGAGTTAAATTCTCGGGGTGACCTATTTACAGGGGAAATGCTGCCCAAATTTCTGTAGAATTAAGGGCGAAATTGGAATTTAATGCCCAAAAAGTCTTTAGCTAATGTTTGGCATTTTATGGCTTGTTTATAGATCGTGGGCAGCCCGAATCATAGGTTGGATTTAGCTTGAGTTGGATCTTATTGGAGAGCGTTTGAGGTATGTAAAGTAACCTTCCTTCTTCAGCATGCCTTAGTTAAAATAGGCTATGATATAAGCCTCGAGGAAACTCTATTCTCGCGATCCGAGCATGTTTATGAATCGCATTTGTTCCTTGGCATTCTTATGTTGTCATGACAAAACATTGATCCTTATGTTCTTGGAATTCATAAGTTGTAAAGATTACATGAAAGCTGATTTTTGTTTTAAAGTTATTCTTTAACGATTCCAAAATTTCAAACGCTCATAACTTTCACAGAAAAGCTCGGATTGCTTTGAAATTTTCGTAGAAGCTTGTATGATATAGAATGAGTATGTTTTTCCATAAGCAGGCCCAGATCGGGTCTATACTCGTCCGTGGGTCCCGCGACGCCCTTTTATGTAATTTCGATAACTTTGGAAAGAAAATGTTGTAATTATTATTCCAATTTCATATATGACTATTTTACTTATCTTTTGGATTCTGACTATGATTTTATGCATATGATTCCTCACTACTCCGCTCGTGCCTACTATGATATCGTTCGCGGGATTACATGTTGTCGTGCGCGTTATGATGTATTCGGTGTTATCTTGTGTTTATGGTTCACGAGATCCTCGCTCGAGGCGGGTTCCACTTATATTTGGTGTGATGCTTTTGTGTATGGCGATATGTGTATGATATGTGACGGAGATTCGGTGATTTGAAACCTTACGGTGTTATCTTGTGTTATGGCGCCATCGACGGGCGGGCGACCATATTTCTGTGCCTATGCATGATTTATATTTTGAAGTAACATTTTGATATTTTGGAAATGCATTTACTTTCTGTATCTCTATTTCGATTTGAACTCATATTTGCATACTACATTTTCTGCTTTGCATACTCAGTACATATTTCGTACTAACCCCCTTTCTTCGGGAAATTTGCGTTTCATGCCGCGAATACGGACGCACGGTTTGGTGATCCACTGTTTAGGACACCTCTTTGCGATTTGGAGTGCTTCTCTCGTTCGGAGCTTATATTTTTGGTATATATTTGTTCGTGCATTGTATATATTCGTTCGGGGTACGGCGGGGCCTGTCCGTCATTTTGATTAATACTGTTTGTTTAGAGGTACGTGGACATGTTTGTGGGTTGTGCCTACTTCGTACGGTTGTGTTTGTATGTGTTGTGTTTGGGCGATTCCATTCGCGCGGCATCCTTGTCGGCCCGCGTATGTATATATGTTGTTTTGTTGGCCACAATGTGGCCTTTGTTGGTATTTTCTGTGCGCAGGGTTATTTTGGATAGTCCGTAAAACAAAGGAAACTCTGCCAATTTTTTTTTGGAAATTATGTAAATTTGACACACAGCCTTGTCGGCTTCTGTTATATACGTGGGTGTGTTTGATATGATTTGAGATAGCGTTTGATATTTATTCGTATATAAGCCATCCGTGTGTGACTCTGTTTGATAGGTGCGTTCGGGTGCCCAGATCGGGCACTAGTCACGGCCTACGGGGTTGGGTCGTCGTGACAGAAGTGGTATCCGAGCGGTTTGTCCTCGGAGTGTCCACAGATCGTGTCTAGTAGAGTCTTGTTTATCGGTGTGTTGTGCACCACATCTATAAACAGGAAGCTACAGGGCATTTAGGATGTTGTCTTTTCTTCTGATCTTAGATCGTGCGATAGAGCTGTGTTATCAGGATGACTCCTTCTGACTAAATGTTCTGTTTTCAGCGATGCCTCCGAGGAAGGCCACAGCGCCGGAAGGGAAAGTCTACGGTAGGTGAGACCCGGTCTTCAGGAGCCGGGTGACTACTAGGGCTCGTGCTCGGATAAAGCCGGATATTGTGGGTCGAGCGGCTAGGCTGCTACGCCGCCGGTATCGGAGGGGTTTGGAGCGGCCACGGTACACGGCACCGGCGGCTCCGCCGCTAGCTCCCGCGGTACCGGTCGTACCTCCGGTTCCCCGGCCGGGGGCGGATGATGGGACCTGCGAGAGCGGTACGATTGTTGACTCGATTGGTAGCGGGCGGGTCCCCGGACGAGGGAGTAGGGGATGATCGCGTGGACGGGCGCGGCGGTCCGCGGGGCCGTGATTTTCTACTTTGTGGGCCACCGAGTTCTTCGGGTCAAAGCCCGCGGCGAGGACCCGCGTGAGTTCATCCGAAGATGCGGCGTACCCTGCGATTGATTAGTGCGTACGAGATAGAGTCGGTTGAGATGGCGTCATCTGGGTTGCACGATGTAGCGGCTAATTGGTATGAGTCGTGGATGTTGTCCGGAGGAGAGGGTGCCCTCCCGGCCGTATGTGGCGAGTTTGCGGGGCTTTTCGGCCCCATTTTTCGCATCCCGAGAGGTGAGGGCGAGCCGGGGGTAGACCGATTTTAATTGAAGCGCGGGGGGCGAGCCGATTCGGGAGTACGGCTTAGAGTTTGATTCAACCGGATATGCGCCCGCGTATGTGGCTAGCATAGTCGACCGGATGCACGGATATATAGTGGGGGGCTAACGATCTTCGTTGACTTGGTGTTTGGAGGACGACGCGAGAGGGCGTCGTAAACGATAGATTGATGACGGTCGGCCCGAAGGGCCAAGGGCCGTCCCCGGGTATGCGGGGATTCAAAGCGAGAAAGCCTCGGCGGCGGAGCGGATATCCTCCCCGGCCCGGCGCGGGGGCACGCCCCCGCCGGTTTTCGGCGGGGAGAGTCCCGTGCTGGCGCGAGGTTTTTCGGGGGGCGGCCGAGCTGGGGTTTTCGGGCTTTTTTCGGACGAGAGGTTCCGGCCGATCGGAGGAAACCTCCCGGACCTCCGTGTTCCCGCGGGAGACGACACCCTTGGAGGTGCTTTCGCGCCACGGTGCGTGCTTTTTGCGGCCGTCGGGGCCGGCGGATGAGGGCGTCCGGTTAGGGGTGGTACGAGCGGTTCGACTCGGTCTAGGATCGCCGGTGGTTCGTCTTCATCCTCGGTAGCTATGCGCCACGCGGGCGGTACACCGGTATCGACGGAGCCGGCGGGGGTCGTGGTGGAGTTCTGGTTCTAGCGATCCTTCGAACCGCATATATGCGTGCGTGACCGACGGGACCGGGAGGCGTCGCCTAATGTCGTCACGGGTATATTCTTGGTTTTCTCTCGAGATGTGTATGCGCGATTGATCCTGGATTACTACTTTATCATATATTTCTCCCCTAGTTGCTAATAAAATTGGGATAGAATGCGAGTCGATAGAGCCTTTTGAGGTAGCTACGCCGTAGGCGGGGTACGTATAGCCGGTCGGTTATAGAGATTGTTCGGTGATTATTTGTGGCATTTGTACTAAGCCGATCTGGTAGAGTTAGATATGACTGAGTTCGACATGATTATGGGTATAGATTGGCTAGCTTCTTGTTATGCTACTGTTGACTGTCAAAAGAAGATAGTCCGTTTCCAGTTTCTGGGGGAACCAGTTATAGAGTGGGTAGGTAATAAGTTTCAAATCAACTTGTTTTTCCTTCAAATCAACTTGTTTTTCCTTCAAATTTCAGATTTAGACTCCCCAAGACTTGTAGAACAAACCCCAATAAGTTTCAAGTCAATTTCACCCAAATCAACAAGACCCACTTCCAAGTTCTTCAAGTTTTTTTTCAAAAGCTTGACTCAAAAATGGTGGATTCTTGATATTGACTCGATTGATATGAAATTTGAAGATTTAAAACCTAACGTACTAAGGAACAAGAATCTAATAACAAAACAACAAAACAAACAAAATATTTTTGGGGTTTTACGATTTCGAATTTTTTTTTATTTTTTGTAGAATCAAATCCCAAGCTAGATTTGTTGAAACAAACCTAATTTAGGCTCTGATACCAATTGATACAATACTAAAAACGAAAATAGAATTAAAATGCAAGAAAAGAAAAGGATAGATAATTTGACACAACTTAAGACCTACTTTAGCAACCAAAGTTATAGAAAACTAAGACCTCTAAATTAAGAACAAAAGAGACACCAAATTCTTAGGATGACCAAGAGGATTTGGAATCCCAAATAACCAATCCTCTCAACAATTACTCAATCAAAGGTTTTCACAATCTCTCAACTCTCAAAGAGTTTTACAATATCAAATATCGATATTCAAAATAGTCTAATCTTTCCATAAAGAAGAAGAGAACTATTTATACTATGCTAGAAATAAAAGAAAGCAAAATGACATAAACACCCTTAATGAGGCAAGGGCCTTGTTTGGCTATTCTTCTTTCTTCAAAATCTTGAAATCTCCTTTGCAGAATAGCCAACTCTTCATCTTTTAGCCATTGTGGTAACTTCCCGTTTCCTCTTCTTCTCCCCACGCAATCTTCATCAACAAATGGACTTGGGATCAGGTGCTCATCAAAAGCATACTCAAGAGCCTCCCGCTTCATGAATAGGCTTTGCAATTATTGTAGTTCCCGGGCTTGGCTCCTTGTAAATGGCCTTGAGGCAAGTGGGCTTGCATCAAATATAGTAAGCTATATGTATGATCTCTATATGAATACGATTATGCTATGTATATGACATCCATTAGAGTACGAATATGTTAAGACTATATAAGTGCCAAGTAAGGGCTATGAATATGCAATGTATATGATATAAACATGAGTATGAAAGGAGACACGAATACGAATATGAAAGTAGATACGAAAGGTAAATGAGCAAGAGTATGAATGTATGTACGCGAGTACGAAATAGAAATGGAACGTCCTATAGAGAGCGGTAAGTGCCATGATGATGATGCATTGTCTCCGATTTATGTTATTTCATATGTTATCCATTCTGTTTGCCATATTGATCTTGCTTATGCTTTACATACTCGGTACATTCTTCGTACGACGTCCTTTTTTTTGTTTGTGGATATTGCGTCATGCCCGCGGGTGGCCGGGGAGACGATTTGATCCATAGGTTTGTACTATCTCGGGGATTACATAGCGGAGCTCCGCCTCGGTCGGAGAACGACTTTTGGTATAGATTCTTTTGTGTATATATACGTGGGCACGGCGGGGTCTGTCCCGCCCATATGTTATGATATGATGTACCTTTCTTAGAGGCTCGTAGACATTGTGTATATCGTTAGATATGCTCGGCCTTGTCGGCCTATACTTTGGGATGTTATTTTGATCGCCTTGTCGGCGCATGTACGTTTATATGGGCATAGATGTTAATGATGATATAGATATGTTATTGCCGATGTGATTAGAATGATGACGAACGAAAAGTATGATATAATTATGTGGCTCACCTAGAATGTGGTGTATAAGTATGTTAAGGGGTGCCCGGGTGGGCTAGCACCGGGTGCTCGTCGCGGCCCTCAAGTCAGGTCGTGACAGTGATTGCTTATGCTTCAAAGAAACTATGGAAACATGAGAAAAACTACCCAACCCAAGATCTTGAGTTAGCTGCGGTGATTCATGCATTGAAGATGTGGAGACACTATTTGTATGGTGTCCATGTGGATATCTATACGGATCACAAGAGCCCTTGATATATTTTCAAGCGAGAAAGAATTGAATTTACGACAACGGCAATGGTTGGAGGCTTGTTGAAGATTATGAT
>NW_026720893.1:0-78796 GCF_029784015.1 Lycium ferocissimum
TGGCTTTGCCCGCAATCTTGCATTGCATTTTCATATGTTCTTGATTATGCTTCCGGTTGCTTATGATTTGGATACCGTGTTGGTCATATTCTTGGACCGTATTTGGATGCGGTGCTATGTGTTGATTTGTGTTGATGGGGTAGGTTTTCGCTATACTTGGATATTTGTTTCAGTGGGCTAGTTGTTACATCAAGGCTGGACGTTGTAATAGTCGATTCCTTGGAAGCATGACTTGTACTCCAAGGGTTTTCTTGTTTCCTCTTACCTTATTGTGTTTATAGATGTCAACTAGTCTTAGTCGGCCTATGATACCTATCAGTACTGTTGTTTGTACTGACCTGCACTTGCTGCATTCTTTTATGAATGCAAAATTCCAGGTTGGATCTACTGTTTCTTGTGGGCGATAGTCGCTCCGAGATTTGCTTAGGTACGGGGGTGAGCACGAGACGTCCGCCGCCTCGAAGATTCTATTTTATTTATGTCTTATTTTCTATTCCGAGACATATTCGGTGTTGATGTATTATTGATATTCCGTACTCTTGTATTCTAGTTAGATGCTCTTGTATGGATTAGACCGGTACTGGGTGTATTTTCTTATTTCCGCACTTGTTCTATATTATTATCATCAGACTTACGTGATTTATTCTCTTCCGCTTATTTAGTTGTTTATTTATGTCTTTACTATCGTTGGGTTGAGGGTTCGCTTATCGAGGTGGAAAAGGTAGGTGCCCGCACGACTTAGCTAAATTGGGTCGTGACACAAGTCAATATTAGAAAACACATAAACCTTTTGAAGCTGGTCAAATAGATCATCAATACTTGGAATTGGGTACTTGTTCTGAATGGTGACTTTTTTCAGCTGGCGGTAATCAATGCATATCTGCATTGTCCCATCCTTCTTCTTCACAAAAAGCATAGGCGCGCCCCAAGGGGAGACGCTCAGTCTGATAAATTCCTTGCTCAAAAGATCTTGAAGCTGCTCCTTCAACTCCCTCAACTCTGCTGGTGCCATCCGATATGGCGGAATAGAAATTGGGCGAGTCCCTGGCTCGAAGTCAATACAAAAATCAATATCACGGTTGGGTGGCATACCTGGCAAGTCCGCGGGAAACACCTCTACAAACTCATGCCACACAGGAATTGACTCAAGAGATGGAACGTTAGTACTAGAATCACGAATATGCGCTAAATAAGCCAAGCACCCTCAACTAACTTTTTAGCGCGAAGGAAAGAAATGATCTTCTTTGGGGAGGGACTAGGGGTACCCTTCCACTCAAGTCTAGACATACCCGGCATAGCTAAAGTGACTGTCTTGGCATGACAGTCTAGAATCGTATGGTAAGGAGCTAGCCAACTCATACCCAGAATAACATCAAAATCTACCATGTCAAGAATCACTAAATCAACCCATGTACCATACCCCATAAATGTGATAGTACAAGACCGGTATACTCTATCTACAACCACAGAGTCTCCAACTGGAGTAGATACATGAATAGGGGCATCAAGCAAATCACAGACCATATCAAGACCTATTAAAAAGTATGTAGACACATAAGAGAATGCAGAACCCGGATTAAACAACACAAAAGCCATCCGGTGACAGACTGAGATGTTACCAATATTTCCGTAATGAACCCTCGGCCTGTACCGATCCGCCGGGAAAGGCATAGCAATGAACCCGTCCGCCACTAGCCTGCGAACCTCTATGATCAACCTGTCATGTCTGAGCTCCGCCCCTATCGGGCTGATGTCCACCTCTGCCTGACTGGGTACCACATCTACTAGTTGTGTAGCAACCACGTCCAGTCTGAGCACGGTCCTTACCATACGACCCTCCCCCTCTAGCTGCTGAAACTGGAGCCCTGGGAGGCTGATACTGAGCACCCTGACCACCCTATCTAAGTCTGGGACAATTTCTCTTAAAATACCCCCGCTCATTACACTCAAAGCATCCATAGCTAGCGTCGGACACTGAACAGAAATCGAAGATGCAGAATAACCACCATGGTCCGAAAATCTGGCATGTAAACCCCTCTGGCTGACTAGGAGAGTGTTCGGGCGGCCTTGCGGGCCTCACCAAAACCACGCATAGCCGGGCGAATGGGACGTCTCGAATAAACCAGGGAACTTTGTCCTCGGGAGAATGAACCACTGAAGCTACCACCCTTGCGGGCCTTCTTTTCTGCATATTTATTATAACCATCCTGCCTAACACCTTTGACGGTCCTAACGTAATCCACCACCTCCTGGAAAGAAGAACCTGAAGCCACAAGATAAAGAGCTGACAAATGAAGACCAGTTTTCAACCCTTTCATAAATCTCCTAACTCTCTCCTCCTCAGTAGGTAATAGGTGGATAGCATAACGAGACAAAGAATGGAACCTGGCCTCATAAGCAGCAATTGATGAATTACCCTGCTCAATCTGACTAAACTCATCATGTCTCCCATCCCTCAAAGTATGCGGATCGTACTTCTCCAAGAATACTGAATAGAACTAAGTCCAAGTCAATGGAGGCAACCCAGCTGGTCTACAATCCACATAAGCCCTCCACCACAACTTGGCATCACCCAAGAACTAGAAGGTCACGAACTCAACACCATGCTTATCAATCGCACCCCACTTATGGAGCCTCTCGTGACAGCCGATAGTGAACTCATAAGTCTCAGTGCCATAGAAAACTGGAGGCTTCATCTTAGTAAACCTCCAAAACAAATCATGCTCCTCATCGGTCATCACCGGCCCTACCACTAGTCTATAAAATACCTCAAGTCCTGGAGCCTCATCTAAACATGGAGCCATAGCTGCAGCATGCTGTACCCGTAGAGCACGGACTCTGTCTGGAGCCGGATCACCTAATCTCACACCCTAGCCAGCTGGAACACTGGTAACATACCTGCCTCAGTCAAACCGTTCAACAAGTTCACACTTGACCCATAACATCTGTCAACACTAGAGCAGCCACAACGTCTTGCTGAGCTGGTGCTGCTGCAAACTCTGATTTAAGGGTAGAAAGGTCAGGAAGAGATGAGATATATTCCAATTTCTGCACATACAGATCCATGAGCTCGTCCACCTCCTGAGTTTTCCTTTTGAGTTTTCCTTTTGAGCTCCTCTTTGATCTTATCCACTTTATTCCTAAACCGGTGGAAGCTTGCATGATAAAGCACGGAGGCCTATAAGGGAAAGAGGAGCAGTTATTAAGATGGGGCAAGAAAATAAAGCTAAGTGAAAAAAATAAAGGAAAGGGACATACTCGGTTCAAATCCTGCTGAGCCTCGTTAAAAAGGCAGGATTCACTGACTTTGGCCATCTTCTTCCGGTATTCTTGGGACACCAGAGGGTACAGATAGCTGTCCACCCTGACCGGCCCCGATAACATGTTCATATCGGCCGGCACCTTAAAAGAGATCAACCTCTTTCGATTCGGATCGGCGCTGGGGGCAGGAAAGACTTTCTCTAATCTGGGACCGGAATTAACCCCGAAACGGTCGGCCACGGGGATGGATAAATGTTCGAAGCCCGACATGCCAGGCGCAGGTATCTCATAACTCCTATAACTGGTTATCTCTTCTGGCTCTGTTGACCCCTCGGTCATTTTACTTTTGGCTTTAGCATCATCGGGGGAAATATCCACCAATCGAGGTGTCGAGTCCTGTATGCAAATAATTGTATCAGCCGAAGCCACAGCTTGTATCGGAAGGACAGAACCAATACCATACAAAGGCGGAATGTTAAGTACCTTTGAACCTGGTACGGAGGGAGCTGTCTTCGATCTAGAGGCTGCGGTTGGGAGTCGACCCGAGCCTCGAATGGGAGCAGACTCGGTAGTAGCATCTTTGGACATCCCGATCTTTAACCTGACACGGCCGACGTCCGTCGGTCTCGGGATATCCCTCAAATTCGCCGGCATCGGACTTGAGCTTTCCATCAAAGGTTGAGTAATCTCTGTAGAACTGGTCAGCTCTTGATCGAGGCCCTCATCGATAAGTCGGTGCTCGCCCAACTCCAGGTCTTCATCATTGGAATGATCCGATAACTGACTAACGATATTGACGTCCAGGGCCCCGGCCGAGATATCTTCCGAAGAGGTCTCTCTGATTGTGAGCCTCGATCTTTTCCTGGCCTCAAAAGGAGCTCGAGAAGACTCGGAGGACCATCTTTTCCTCCTCTCTGCATTGTCTCCCTGGTCAGGAGCTTCGATATTTTATTCATCGGCCAAGGCCTCAACAACCTCTTGGCCCTGAATTTTGGTGGCCTTTGATAGACCTGTAAAGGAAAGAAGAACGGTTCAAACCTATCCAACATAACATAGCACCTACGGAAGACAGAGCAGCGCTCTGAGGGAAGGACTTACCGTGATTTACGGCCTCCCACCGGGACCGAGACTATTGTCGCCAGTTGCGGTCGGCATAGGTAAGTTGGGAACAGATTTTCCCGATCCATTGATCAATGTTCGGAACCGCACCGAGGGTTCGAATGAGTGTTATGTACATACGAGCAAATCAAAGGATCAGTGTAGGTTCAGATATATGATCATACCATACCAAAGTAAAGTTACTTACGGGTTGGGTTCCATTTCTTAGGAAATGGCAACTTTTCAGCAGGAATCAGATCCTTCATTCTGATTCGGACAAATCTGCCCTGCCAGCCTCGGACTCTATCTTCATCAAGACCGGAGAAGGGTGCCTTTTTGGCTCATTTGGAGAGTTTAATCATACCCCCTTGGAAGACACGGGGACTGTACAGCCGGAGTAGATGGTGCACTGTGAAGGGAATATTCACGTTTGTAGTGAAGTAACGGAGAAGCACAACGATCCTCCAAAATGACGGATGAATTTGGCCGAGGCAAATATCATACCGTTGCAAAAATCCACTACCACGGGATCGAGTGTGCTAAATGTGAAAGGGTAGGTATAAATGCTTAAATACCCTTCCACGTAGGTTGTTACAGCTTCAATCTGATCGGGAATAACGACCTCCATACCCTTCCACCCACAGTCTTTCTTGACCTGTTCGAGTTTACTCGGGGGTATCGTGCACAAATAGTCCAATATATTGACACCTCGATCCCTTTGTTGAGAAGGTTTCTCGACCTTGAAATCCAGGATGGTCGTATAGTCTTGTGGAATGAAATCCGTCAGTACAGGCTCCGATTTTGAAACCGAGGAGGTCTCGCTGGTTCTAGCTTTAGAAGATTTGCTTGTCATTACGGAAATATGAAGGTATAAAGGCTTGTATGAAGGTTTGAAGATTCGGTAAAGAACTGATAAGGAGATATGAAGATATGAAGATAAGAAGGCTAACGTATCCAAAGAACACGAAGGTAAAAATTCCTTTGGTAAAAATTCGAAAAGTGAAAAGTGAAACGAGAAGCTTGTTTTTATAGTGTGGGGCCGAGACGGTTCGCATTCCGTAATTATGTTCGGAACCAACCGGGTCTCGACACGTGCCAATGTTAGAATGATATGACGGATGTGACCTTGATCTTATCTACCCATGGGAAGCGAACACGAGAAGGAACCGGATCGCCCCTCTCAATCATCGGGGCATACATGAGCAAACCGGCCTCCTGATGAGACCTAGGTCGGGCTTTCACACCGATACTACTATGATCAAGTAAAGCTGCCATATCGATCACAAAGGATACGGTCCCGAACCAGTTACAGTCGAGTATAAAAAATAAAATGTTCAAACATGGCGGCCGTTAGCGAAGCATTTCGAATTTTGGTGAGCTATAGAACAAATGACAATTGATCAACTATTGCAAAGACATATACAAGCGTGGAGGTTCAAATAACGCAAATGAAGTGCTCAATAAAGTTCGATAAGAACCGATCCACAAATTTCTATAGAAGTTGTTCCACTTCACAAAATCCCGACTATTTCGGATACATCATTCCATCAGAAAAAACATAAAAGGCCCTACTCTACGGACATAAGCTGAAAAACAAAAGTAAAAAAGCAACACCCTTAACTGACGTAGTAAGCCGAAGGTTGAGAACTCCGGCCTATCCTGTGGAATGCTACGACGGTACGTGATACCGACTAGGTGTCCCCATGACCTGCGCCGAAAATAGACGAACCGGGATATTTGGCGTCGGTAAATCTTCTTCATCAAGTACTATTGTCGGCGGGTTTTCGCCAAAAGGCATTTCCCAACGGGTCTCCATGATATGACGGGTTCGAACCCGAGAACCAACCCCCGAATGTCTAACTGGGAAGCTTCCAGTCTCTCTGCGTCCAGGTGCCCTCAGCGGCGCAGATGTTCTTCTTCCCCAAACGACATTCTCGGCTACGGTCTTTCCTTTAGAAGCTCTTCTCGTCGGAAGTCCTGAAATTCAAATACATTGAGTTGAGACATAATATAGAGAAATAAGGGTTGAAGTGATCGGATTAAGAAATTACCATGGCTTTTGCCTTTCCACCCTTCCGGTGCCATTCTCCTCCAAGAACGGCCTATGCTACGAGAAGCTCGGAGAAGGGCAACCACCCATTCAAAGATAGCTGTATCAAGCTCAGGTTCAATCGGATTTGGTGAAGGGTTCCACACCTCAGGAAAATTGGTAGACGATGGACGACGAAGTTGACCTGTGCGTATCATCACAAACCAATGAAGCCACCCTCAGTCATAATCATCTTCGGGGTCAATCAGGCTTCGATTTCCCCGAGGAAGCAGATGACCAATTCCCTCTCAGATCACTCGAGGTATGTATATATGAAGTAAATGGTCAAGGGTGAAGGTCACCCCGGCTATATTAGCCAACTTCTCAATACAGTACACAAGTCTCCAAATCTGTGGGGCGATCTGTCCGATACATATCCGATACCGACGACAAAAGTCCTCAATCACTCGAGGAACAGGGAGAGTAAACCCAATGGCGAAAGGGTAAGTGTATGACAACGAGTAGCAGACAACATGATGATTTATTTTCACGCCATTCCTAACAGGGCGAACGTCAACATCTGCGCCTAAGTTATAATCTTCCCTGACTACGATAATGGTGCTATCATTGATACAGGATTCGAAATTCTCCACCGAATCAAAATGGTAAGAAATTTTGCAGTCGTTTGTGTAGTTAAATCCCGACGGGAGGATATCGGCAGCAAGAGATTCTAGCTCTTTATCAGAACTGGCGGCTCCTGTTGGTAGCAAGAACGAAGATTGATCTTCACCTTGGGTCAATAATGGAACGTAAGCCATATTCGTGATAGGTTTACCCTAACAATGGATGATCACGCCCTGATGGAAGAAGGTTCAAAGTCCGAGGAGGGCTATGGGCTCAATACAAAAATCACAGCAAGGTTTTTTTAGGAGAAGCAAAGTTTAGATTTGAAGAAGCACAGATGCATGAGAAAGGAAGAATACATGGGCTATATATAGAAAGGAAATCAAGGTGTCCTGTAGCGTATCAAGGACTCTGACACAAGGAGGTCTCCTAAAAAAGATTTGGCGGCTAAGTAATAATGACCTAGCATCGGGCAGAGTGAAGTGTTGACTAGAAAGTCTTATCCTAGGTAGATATATGTAGCTGCTCAGCTTTATTTTTGTCCATTTCCCGCAGTCAAAATTTCACCTCGGGAAATGGGGGGACTATCTGCATACGGGTAAAACCGAGGATATGGACATACTCGGTTTCCCGATGTCAAGGTGAGGCTCGGCCAGGATACGACCGGCTTATCGGGGATAAGGCTTCAAGCTCGATCTGTAACGAGGCGTTAAAGCAGGTAGAAGAGGCGGTTACCACCATGAGGAGAAGATTGGAATATCCGCCCTCGGCCGGATATTTCGGCGCCAATCTCGGCAACAGCTATCAACAAATTTCTTTTCCTTACTTAGAATTGTACTAGGGTTAGGACTCCTCTATTATATAAAGAGGAGGCCCTCATTCATTGAAGGGGTTCGGCAATAAAGAAAAAGAGAGCATTCATATACTAAGAAAGCAATAGTATCGTTTGAGTTCATTTATCTTTTCTAAGGTTGCCTTTTGTTATTCATTGTGTAAACACCCGGTCAGAAGGGTTCGACCTCGGTTCCCGATACCCGAGGCCAGTCATCATTTCACATTTGGTCAGATCTGCATATTTCATTTATTTATTCATTTATCGTGTAATCTAATCTCGAATTAAATTAAGCCACATATCTTTGGCACCGCACATAAATTTAATTATTCTCCATTTTAAGGTTAAACACACCTTATACAAGATCATTTTTGGTCTCAAACCCTCCAAGCATGTTAATGGCCCAAAAATGAAGATTTTGCTTTCTGAACCAATCAGTTAACTATGCTAAAAAATACGTTTTTCCACTCAGTTGAAATATTTAATGACTAAACCATTTTTTGAAAGAAAAAAAACATTTCCTTCATTCATCATTTCTGGAAATTCCCTTGTGTTACAAATGTAATCATGTCATGTTGGATAACAGGTCCGGAATTCTGCAAAAAAAAAAAAAAAAAACTACTTCACTTGACTTGAAACATTTCGTACAATAAAAAACCATCATTCAAACATTTTTAGCGACTATGATTCTCACGTTTTGACTTCGGGATTCAACTAGATTAAGAAAAGTAAAACCAGGTAAAAAGTTAGTCATACAACATCAGAAATCAACAATTTAAATAAATAACTAAGGTAATGTAAATGAAGGAGAAAATTCAAACGTATGGGCTTAGGGCCCATTTGCGCCCATGGACTGAACTGATGCTGCTGTTGTTGGTGTGCTATATGGGCTTCAGGCCGAGTCCTTTTGTTGTTTCTCGATCTGGACAGTGAGGCTGACTCAATAATGTTATGTTGGGCTTCATCCCAACACAGAATATGGAGAAAAATGATTCCATTGGACTCGTACTCGGGTGATTTCATGCATAAAAATAAAGAAAAGGACGAGTAAAAGAAGAGAGAAAACTTAGCATTTAATTGAGTTAAACCACATCAAATACACACAATTCGTTTTTAATACTGTAACACATGTTTGAGTATATTTCAACAAATGAGGAAATTTTCAGATTTACATACTTGGATTAGAAGACATCAAGGTAAACACATGGGTTAATGTTCACCAGGTTTTACTAAGATTAACTGCATTCCAAATTAGACAGAGCCAACACATTGAGGAGTAACAAAACTAATCCCACACAAGATGTTTACCTAAACAAAGCTAGTCAAGACACAGATTGTAACATGCTACATCTCACGCAGCATATCAGGACTTTAGAAGTTCGAAATGCCCAGGGCGGGACTAAACTGGAATAAGGATTATTCATTCCCACAGGAACACACAAATGGATTTGGACATATACCCGAACAAAGGAGCAATAACCAAATACAACTAGCGCTTAATCAGATAAAAACTATTTAAACTCTAGGCAGCAAATATAGAAGAGAGGAGAAAGAGAAACAAGCTGAAACTTAAATAGATCTCCATTTAAATCCAAACAAGAGCTTATGCTCATGCCCACATAAAGAGGAAACTACACTCCTTATTCTACAACCCAAACAGAATCGACTAACGCATACTCACGACTCTAAACAAGTACATGACTAGAAAGCTGAAGCTAAGTGCATAAATAAAAGGAATGAGGAAACTTTGTCGAAACGCGATTGGTTTCTATATACTGATAGAGGATGGGGGCATACGTGGGTAATTATTTTGCTTTTTATGGGCAATATGTGTTGTTTTCCCTTAATTTTTGCCTTCAAATAGGCCGGTCATTAACTTTTACTCTTTAAAATTAAATTTATGTCTAGCGGGATATAAATTTTTTAAGGACGTGGGGCATAACTATTAGGATGCGAAAGTATAAATTAATGTCCCGCAAAAATATTGTTTGCCTTGAGGGGTAAAAAATTAAGACCAACAAAAAATGGGGTCAAAAGTGCAAATATTTTCACTAGAAGTTCATGAAGTTTTTGCACTGATGGCCGTTCAAACGCACTGGTTTTTAAAATTTGTCCCTAATATATGTGGTTTTTAATTTTTACCTCTACTGCTTGTTTAATGAAAATATTCAGACTTGCTTCGCTCGGTATCAGTTTTACAATAATTTTATCTTCGGCAACTGAATTTACCTTGCTTGACACAAGTTTTGTAGGAATTAAGTAATGCAGCATAAGTTTTGTCGTATTTTTCAGATTATGTTGAGTGGTGAAAGTTTTGCCTTTTCTGGAATAACTTGTGTGGATGTTACAATACATATGCCAAAGCTAAATGTAAACTTTGTCGAGCGTAATCTAAACTTATGCCCTTTTTCAGATTATGTTGAGTGTTGAAAGTTTTTTCTTGTCCGACATAACTTGTGGGATGTTATGATACATATGCCGAAGTTAAATGCTTACTATGGTGGCCGAGATTTGATTTATACCGCACCAAAAGTGCTCAAGGACAAAAATTAAGTACCACCATGAAATAGGGCCATTTGTGCAAACCCTCGAAGAAATTGCACGATTTGCCACTCAAATGGGCTGGTTTTTAATTTTGCCTTTCAAAATTAAACTTATGTCTAATAGTGTATAAGTTTTTTAATTACGCATGACATAATTTATAAAATGGGTGAAAATCATTTAAAACCCCCAACTTTACTTTAAAAATCAAACTCTCCCTCAAATTTGAACAATAGTCATTCTTGCCCCTTTATTCTGATTGACTTTTTTAAATTCCTATTTTACCCTTACATTATCAACTTTTGTCTTCTTCTTTTTTTACTTCTTAAAATCAAGATATTCTTCATTTTTTTTAATCTATGTAACAAATTTCCTATAAAAAAATAAATATTATCTTTTGGGTGAAAAAAAAAGCGGGAAATATTAATTGAGCATATAAGTTAATAATATTTATAATGAAATAAAATAGCAGAATAAAAACAATAAATTTTATTAATAACAATCAAAACTCCAATATGTTTTTATACAACTGAAAATAACAGGTTATAATAGCTTTATAAATATATTTTAATGCAACTAATACAAAAAAAAAAGAAAAAAAAAAGACACAATAGAGACAAATTCTTAAAAATTGTTTATTTATAATGTCAATGAATTTTAAATTAAAATTTAAGAAATATTCCATTAATTACAACCAAAAACTTGTTTATTTTTATGGACAATAGAGAATAAGAGAGACGTTAAATTTAATTATACATAGACATGCTTGTACATACAAATATTTAATGCATATGTAGAAATAATTTATAAATATTACTATACTTTGGTAATAAAATTTCCAGTTACGAAAAAAATATTGAGATAACAATCATAAAAAATAGCACTAGATTTCGTGACAAATTCATAAAAGTATTATTCCACTTAATATGTTAATGAGCTTAAATAAATTTATAAATACCTAAGTTAAGAAAATAAATATTACATATAATATAAAAATGTATTATATAAATGGAGGATTGAAAATAACAAGGACGAAATAGACATTGCATAGGATAAAGGGAGGAGAATGACTATTATTCAAAGTTGAGGGGGAGATTGATTTTTAAAGTAAAGTTCGGGGGTGAAAATGATTTTCACCATTTATAAAATATTATGATACAAAAAATATAAATTTATACCCCGCAAAAAAAATTAGATTTGTTATGAGGGGCAAAAATTAAAGACCAACAGACAATAGGGAAGTGCTAATTACTCCTTAGAAGTTGATTGGACTGATGTTGTAGTCTCTATTGCAAAATGCTAGGGTAGGGGTTTTTCCGAGAAAAGGATATAAATGGTCCCTTAACTATGAGAGTAGGTTCAAAATAGTCGCTTAACTATGCACTTAACGATTTTGGTCCTTTAAGTTTCCCACAAGTTAACAAAAATGGTCCCTTAACTATGAGGGTTGGTTAAAAGTAGTCCCTTAAGTATGCACTTAACATTTTTGATCCTTTAAGTTCGCCAAAGGTTAACACTTTTAGTCTCCGACAAAATATTCATTGAACTATGTTTGTTAGATTTGATGAGAACTATGAAAAAAAGGAAAAAATTAGAGAACTCACATTTAGAGGTACACATTACTAAAGAAAAGACCAAATATCTCGGGACAAAACTAACGGATGTCAATCAGTTATAAGGAAAACCGAGTAAAAACCTACATACTTGATAATGTCAGAAAACAATGTCTCGAAACACAAATACTGACAGACTCTGTTGATTAAAACCGAGAGAGTTCATTGGCTAAGTAAAATACACTAGACTCATTTTTACTGAAAATCCGATATAAAAATAAATACTTCGATTGTAGTGATTCTTTTTTTTTTTTTTTAAAAAGAAAAGAGTTTCCGCGCATTTTTCCGCAAAAATAACCGTCGGACATCCGTTGGTTTTCGTAAAAAACAATAAAAATTTTAAAAATAGTGTTTCTTCATTTTATCCATTGGTTTCCGTCCATCGTTTTTTCACTTGTTTTTAATAGTGACAATTTTTGTAGTTTCTGCTATTTCTGATTTACTTATGTCCGTTTTGTCCCGAGGTATTTGGTCTTTTCTTTAGTAATGTATACATCTAAATGTAAGTTCTCGCTAATTTTTTTCTTTTTTTTTTATATTTCTCGTCAAATCTAACAAATAGAGTTCGATGAATATTTTGTCGGAGACTAAAAGTGTTAACTTTTGGAGAACTTAAAGGACCAAAAATGTTAAGTGCATACTTAAGGAACTATTTTTAACCAACCCTCATAGTGGAGGGACTAATTTTGTTAACTTGTGACAAATCTAAAGGACCAAAATTGTTAAGTGCATAGTTAAGGGATTATTTTGAACCTACGACCATTTTGTTTACCCCGATTTTACGTAATCAATTGAATTTGTAAGAGAGATGTAGGATATGTGGACATATTTTAATCTATTTTTTGGTTAATATGGAACGTATATGAACTCGTGTGTAAAGGTAAGAATACGTATATGAATATATGTATCAACAACTTGAGCTAAGATGTAAACGTTGATGTTTAAAGCTAATATGATATTGAATGAAAGATCACAACTCCACATATTCGGACTAAGGAGAAATAAAGACAATGCTTTAATGTATTTTTTGCTATTACAATATTCTAGATCTCCAAAAGCCAACCCTTAAAAGTAGGGAAATGCCCCTATTTATAGTTTTGCCTTATGGGCCTTGCATACAACATAAAGCCCTTTTAGAATAAAGAAAACCCTAAAAGGATAAGGTTGGGCTGTACGGTCTGACACCCGTACGGTTGTCGGTACAATGTGACAGAACAGTCTTGACGCGTGGCAATTTTGTAATTGATTAACCGGACTAACGGCCACGATCAACTTGGTCATGGAGAAATCGGGCTAACGGCCACGATCAACTCGGTCATAGAGAAACAGGACTGGTTGTGATATGGTGTTTGGTCCGGAGATACCAGACCAAACAGATTTGCTTCACTTTTCTCGGATCAGCCGCAGCTAGTGCAATTCCACCAGTCCGAAGGAAAGACTCGGTACTCATGCCTGTCTCTTCTTATCCCCGGTCCCCGATCTCACCGGTCTTGCATACATCCGATTTTTACCGTATACAGATAGTCCCCACACTTCCCGGACCGTAGTTTTACCGGAGTAACGGGAAGTGGATGAGTCACCAAACCGGCGGTTTCATAAGCTCGTTCTTATCTTTTCATTTTAGCGGGAACAGTTATGTTACGTTCCTCTGCCATCAGCCACGTGTCTCATCCCGAACAGCCGACTTCGGTAACCGCCGTAACGTACGTCGTTTCAAATCACGTCTCATTATTTGTGGGACACGTGGCACCCCCCAGTTGGCCAACCTCTGCAACCGCTACAGTTACCACGCCTATATAAGGCCATGCACCCCTTCATTTCACCATTTTACTTCTTCACTTTCTTACTTCTTCTCTTCTGATCACTTTCATCTCATATTTTTTGCTGGTTTCAACCGTTCTCATCCACCAACTTGTTGCTTACATTGATTGTAAGAAAACCAACTTTGTCAACCTTTCATCTGCTGTTTTTCGATTGAAAGTGTTGCTTTGTTTCTTTTCTCACTTTGCCATTTTGAATTTTTCTTTCAACTGCTTCCTCACTCTTTCTTATTTTTTAACTTGTTCCTTCTCCCTTATCAAATTCACTAAATCTCCTTTTCCATTATCGAATTCATCAATCCCCTTTTCCAAATCTTTCGAATGTCTGCCAACACCGAAATCACCTCCCAGAATGTTCCCTCGGTGGATGAACCGGCTCCCAACCCATTGCTTTCGACTATCCGTGTTTCATCCCTTCTGGGTGCGACGACGCCTTTCGACCTCTCCGGTGCCACTTTGTCATCTTTGCTTTGCAACTGGGCTATTGCGATTCCTTGTTCTAAGAATGGCGGTTCTGTTCCCGCAACATTTCAAAAATTAAACGTAAGTTAATCTCATCCGGGGTATCCGATACTTTCCGGCCTTGTGCCCGGGGTAAAGTAATTGAATTGTGAGTATTTAAGGGATCAGTGGCCGGCTAGGTGGCATTCTCCTGGTTCACGGTGTTCTGCCGGTTGAGGTCTTCCCTCGAATCAACGGATTTGGGTCGATGGGATCTGCTGGCAAGTCCCTTAGCCTACTGTTCTCGTTTTCGGCAACGATCTCGTTGTTGACATGACCAGAATGTCCACTGCTTGCCATTTGGTCCGTTTTCACAGAGATGAACAAAAAAAAATTTAATCTAACGGGTAAGAGATAGAAGCCAAGATTAAAAGACCACTATTATCCTACGCCCCACGGTGGGCGCCAAACTGTTTACCCCAATTTTAGGTAATCAATTGAATTTGTAAGTGAGGTGTAGGATATGTGGACCTATTTTAATATATTTTTGGTTAATATGGAACATATATGAACTCGTGTGTAAAGGTAAGAATACGTATATGAATATATGTATCAACAACTTGAGCTAAGATGTAAACGTTGACGTTTAAAGCTAATATGATATTGAATGAAAGATCACAACTCCACAGGTTCGGACTAAGGAGAAATAAAGACAATGCTTTAATGTATTTTTTGCTATTACAATATTCTAAATCTCTAGAAGCCAATCCTTAAAAGTAGGAAAATGTCCCTATTTATAGTTTTGTCTTATGGGTCTTGCATACAACATAAAGCCCTTTTAGAATAAAGAAAACCCTAAAAGGATAAGGTTGGGGCCGTACAGTCTGACACCCGTACGGTTATCGGTACAATGTGATAGAATAGTCTTGATGCGTAGCAATTTTGTAACTAATTAACCGGACTAACGGCCACGATCAACTCGGTCATGGAGAAATCGGGCTAACGGCCACGATCAACTCGGTCATGGAGAAACCGGACTGGCTGTGATGCGGAGTTTGGTCCGGAGATACCGGACCAAACAGATTTGCTTCACTTTTCTCGGATCAGCCGCAGCTGGTGCAATTCCACCAGTCCGAAGGAAAGACTCGGTACTCATGCCTGTCTCTTCTTATCCTCGGTCCCCGGTCTCACCGGTCTTGCATACATTCGGTTTTTACCGTATACACATTTATGTCCTTTTCTCGGATTTTCCGGTCATAGATACATCACAAAATACTCTGTGTCTCTCTACTTTCAAGAAGAATTAGAGGGTTTAGCAGTGAAGGATGAAGCTGAAGCAATTAGAAGGTCTTCTTGGTTCTCTTGACCAGTTCTCCACTCCAAAGGTTCCCCCTTTTTTATAAATCTTCTCCTCTCTACTCATGTTTGCTTTCTGATTCTTTATTTCTAAATACAGAAACACATCTTCTTCTTTTGGCTATTGCAGATTGAACTTGAACAATACCCTACTGGACCCCACATTGCTTCTCGCATGCTTTTCACTGTATGTAATTCCCCCACCCTTTTTCTGTATCCTTGTTGCTTTAATATTAGAATTTTTTCTTGAGGTTTCGTTAGGGTATCTTGTTTTGAGGTGATATTTCTGAAAATATTTTTTTTCTAGGCTGAGAATTCGTTTGAGGATGTGAACAGTAAGGTGGTAGCTGATTTTGGATGTGGTTGCAGTACATTAGGCCTTGGTGCGGGTCTTTTGGGAGCTGAGTATGTTCATAACTTTACTGTTGAGTGGGAATACTATTATTTGTTCCTTGTGCTATGGATTTTTTTAGAGTTAATGGTCAAAAACACACCTGAACTATCACTTTTTCGCGAGTATCACACCTCAACCATTAGTTTTATTTATTTTCTATCGGTACCTATGGATTGATCACAAGTTGAAACATGGTTAGGGCCCTTATGTGTCGTGAACTTATATTGAATGTGCTTAATATAAATTTTGCAACGTTTTCTTATTTTTTTGATAATCGTAAATTAAAAGGAGACATGTTCTCAATTTTTGTTATAGCTATTGCCCTTTTCCTACATGACCTATCACTCTCTATGTATTAAAACACACCTCGAAGCTGATTAGGCCAACTATCAGTTGTTCCCATTTCCTACCTGAACTATCGCCATCTACTCAACTAGGCGTGTTTTAATACATAGATGGTGATAGTTCAGGTAGAAAAAGGGAACAACTGATAGTTTGGGTGTAAAACTTGCGAAAACGTGATGGTTCAGATGTGTTTTTGACCATTATCTCATTCTTTTAGTCAATTTTGAGGGTGTCATATTGACACTTTGTTCTGAACAGAAGTGTTATTGGGCTAGATATTGATACTGAGTCTCTTGAGATTGCATCTGCAACCATGGATGAGCTTGAGGTAATTCCATCTTTTTCTTGACAAGGTTATTGCGTTGTGTTCTTTTTATGTTGTAAGGTTGAGGAACATTCATCCTTTTAGATTGATTTCTCTTTATAATTTTTTTTTGCGTTAATCTGTGTGCTAATTGTCGTTTCTTCTGCAGCTAGACATGGATTTTATTCAATGCGACATGAGAAACTTAAAATGGAGAGGTGTCTTTCTCGCCCCGCTTTCCATATCTCTTACACCTGGCTCATAATTGATATTCAACTATGTGCAGGTCAGATTGTTGAAACAGTGGTTATGAATCCACCTTTTGGTACACGGAGGAAAGGTGCTGACATGGACTTTCTCTCTGCAGCAATGAAGGTACAGCTGTCCTATGCATATTTCTGTTATCCAACACTTATTAAATCCTCTTCTTGTGTATTATGTTGGCACTTAGTCCTCATCTGTTCCCAAGTTTCTAATATGTTACTTTATGACTGTATCAGGTTGCTTCTCAAGCTGTTTATTCCTTGCATAAGACTACAACAAGAGAAGTATGCTCTTCCAATAATTGAGGGAATGATTGGTGAAAAGAAATTTCCTTGTCATCCACACTAAATGGCTTAAATATGAACTAAGAAAGTGCTTGACTTTGTTGTGCTGACCGCTCATAAATCACGTAGATATAAATTAGGCAGTCTAGCCCTACAGACACTTCTAATTGCACTGTTTTGGCCTCCCGGCCCCCTTTATTCCATGAGTTTTCAAGTAGACACCTTTACTTGAAAGAACTTAACTCTTTTAAACGCTCCTGACCGTTGGCTGACATTATGTGGCATGGATATGGCTGATTTGGACAAAAAGCGACGTATACACGCGTACAGGGAGCGTGAATGGATAGATTTTGACTTAAAAAGGACAATTAGGAAAACTAAAAGAAAAAAGGCAAAAAATAAAGGGAAAAGAAAAACACTCGGCAAAGAGGAAGAAATGAAGAAGAAGAAACACCCATTTTTCTTCAAATATACCGCTGCCACCGGTCCTCCTCCTTCACCATCATCACCACCTTTTCTCCTTAAATTACCACCTCTATACAAATCCAGCAAAGAGGAAGAACCACTCACTCGATAACTCGAGCTAATTCACCCAAAAAATGCAAGAGTGCAGCACCAAAAATGGAACTCAAAACACCTGGTGTTTCATATGTGGAATAAGCCGCCAAGGTACAACGAGTGTCTCAAAAGAACCACACAGTCAATATCCGTGGCACACTGTAGATGGCTCACTTGATTCTACAGCTTGAACCAAGCATTAGTGGCTGCTTTTACAGCTTGAACCCCTGACCTATAGGTCACTCGGAGACAACTTTACCTGTGCTCCAAGGCTTCCCATCAAGAAACTGAACAATTAGAAAATTTTCCTTCGTTTCCATTAGTTTTTCCTAACTCAAAAGGTAAATTTATGAGCAACAAAGGAAGCCATCTCCTTACGACTGGAGCCATTCTTGACTGACTTATTCACAACGCCACTCAAATCTGTTACTCTCTCCCTCGCCCTCCTCTCCTTTCGTTATAAGCCGATCGAATCTCACTGAATTTTCAATTTTGATAGTAGTCACCAATTCACCTCTATTTTCCTAATGTCATTTTCAGTAGTTTTGTTATCAACTAGTTAATCTGAATGACTCGGCCAAGCAGCCGCCATTGAAATGCTCTCAATGCGCGAATTCCACCCATAATGGCTCATAAAACCCCCACTTGATGGGTGTGCCAAGATTTCTCTTCATACCCTTCTAGCAAATTGAAATTACGTCCTTTTTTAACATTATCCCCACCTTTTTTATCTGCTTCTCTTGGAACCCAGATAAACTTTTGCCCACTTTGTTTTAAAACCAAGTGTCAGCTCTTTGATTTGTTCCTCTGATAGTGTAGTTGTGGATCTAAATGACACATAAATAACTGAGTTTGGATCTTGTTTGTCAAGCAATGAAAAACAGTCGTGGGTTATATCCAAGCCTACTTTCTTGGACATTTCTACTGGATTTAGTGTGTACCAAGAGTAAGGGAACACTCCAGTGGTGGTGAAAGGAGAAGAAATTGAACTGTGTGTTGATTGAAGTGCCGATTTTCCTATGGAATATATGGTGGAGCGAAAAATAAAAAACAAGATAGAATTTTTTAAATAATGTGGAAAAAATAAATCATTATTTTGTCATAGAAAATTCTGACGTTGATATTTATGTGTTTTCATTTCAAGAAAGCGAACATCACGCGAATCCAGAGATGTTTATTATAATATTTTTGAACAGGTTCAAATATCCATTAGAAAACTCGTGGAGTAAGAGGGGGGGGGGGGGGGTGGCACTGGGATAACACAATGGTGCATGTATTAGGCTATTCTGCCTATAAATTAAGTTGCTATCACTTATCAAGAAAAGCAAAAAACAAAAGTTGTTTATTTTTATCAATACAATTATCTGTAGTAGTAGTACTCTTTTTAGCGCAAGAGTGTTCTGATCTAGGGTCATGATTGACATTTGTAGGTTCTATTTAATATTCAGGAGGATATATGTAATTTTTTCAATTGTTCTGTTTCTGTGGTTGTAACAGCATGTGAAAAGAGCAGCATTGCTAGATTATAATGCAAGAAGTGCTGAAGTTATATGTGAGGTGCACATTTATTTTTGTATTCAGCTAACAGTTCTGAAATATCAAGCAACCTGATTCAATGTTTGGTTTTCCTTCTTGTTGATGCTAGTGATAAGGGCCCGTTTGTCCATGAGAATTATTCACTTTTTTTAATAATTTTTCACTTTTTTCACTTTATGGTGTTTATTATAAACATTCCAAATACAACTTCCAGATTGAATTTGGAAAACAACCAAAACTTGTTTTCCACTTCTTTTTTTTTCCTTCACTTTTTTTACTTTCAATACATTCAAACAACTAAATATTCTTTGCAAAAACTATAACCAAACACAACTCCATCTTTAACTCCAACTTCAACTCCAACTCCAAAATACCAAATCAAGTGAAAATTATTTGATTTTCATGGCCAAACGCCTACTTAATTTTGTGACCTCTTTCAATTGCAGCTTCGATATGATGTGCCACAACCGTACAAATTTCACAAGAAAAAGGAGGTTGACATTGCAAAGGACCTCCGGCATTTTGTTCCTCAAAGAAAGCAAGAAAGATCTCGTAGTAGCACTATAAATAGCACGAATGCGTAAATGATGCATGTAAAATTAAGTATACCGCATCTCCGAATCGTTTCGAGGTGTTTCGTGAAGTATAGTTCTATAAAAGAAGAGTATCTTGTACAATGTGCTCCCGAACGAACCGTTAGTTTTGACTTGCTATTTGATGTCCATATGCCTTCTAGAGTTTGGTGGTGTTGTGTCTTTTGTGTCCTAAACTTAAAGCGCTTTCCTTCGAGTTACCTCGTTTGAAGATTTCAAACATCCGGCGTAAATGGTAGCATTTATACTATTTGCCTTGTGTAGGCAGTTAGGTGAAGCAAAAACATTCACTTCAATGTAAAGCAACCATCTGAGGCTTTGAAGCAAGTAGATTTACTGTGCCGACTTATAAATAATATTTAATATGTTGAGATTGGAAAGATGCTCTGAACACTTCCAACCCCTTTTACTTGGAATATTGTCAACGGTTACTTTTTTTTTTTTTTTTAAGCAAAACCAATCAGCCTGATGCTGTTGGATTTTATTAAAAATAATCAAAGATATTTACAGAACAAAGTGGAAGAAAGCTGAAAAAAGCTATACTACTCTATCCTAGGAATGAAGGTAAAGTCTAAGCCTTGTTTGAACAGCTAAGTGTAACAATGAAGAAACTACAAACAAGAACACTCCTCCTTTGGATTGATGCCATTATCAGTCACCTCAAGCTCTCACCAGGTGCTATGGTATCTAATCTCACTGAAAATCATTCAAGAAGAAGTGTGGTATGAAGCTCCTCAAGGTTGCTGTCCAATATGCCTGATCACTCTTACTCATGAGGTTATGTTGAATATTTGTAGCTGGATTAGGTAACTAAGGAGATCCTGATAGTAGGCTGAACATTTCTGTTAATACCACACACTAACGAGGATAACCTTAGTCATCCAACCAGGACTACAACAATCAGATAGCTGTTATAATGAACCTTTACTCCCTTGTAAATCTAACTGTTGTGTCATCACTTGTTGACATGTCTACAGAAATCAGATGCATATGAATTCAGTCTGGTTCTCTATTTCTGTAGATCTTTCTTCTGAAGTTAGGCATCGTCATCTTATCACTATTGAGGATCTTCTTTGCACCTGTTGGTAACTCCGCAAATGAATGAAAATGAACTGTACCTGCAAAATCAAAAACCAAGTTAGTTAAAAAATCAGCAAGCGCATTGCCTTCCCTAAGGATATGAGCAAACTGCACTTGTCCCTTATTCCTCCAAAAGTTGATCTTACTAACTTCCATACTGATCTTCCATGGGATCTCCCATATTCCTTGAATAATATTTATCATGGACAAAGAATCTGATTCAATCATTACAGTAGCACCGCATCATTTTTAATACGTAACTCAATTCCATCCAATATAGCTACAGATTCTCGCCGTGATGTTAGTTGTATCGCCCATTCTTCTTGCCCCAAAGATATATCGGGTTTCCAACCTCATCTCTAATGCGTAAAGCAAATTGAACTCAACCCCCGCATTACCCCTAGAGGATCCATCTCGTATTGCACTTGAACCACCAAGATCGTGAACCTTCCATTGCACCATCCTATATCCTATTCTAGGCCTGTAATCCTCCAAATATTTCACCATGTGAGGCCAATCATATGGAATATTTCTTAGCCAAGGATACAATGTCTTCACCAGCTGTTGTAGATTGTAGTTGATCCCATTTATCACCTTTATTTTATTCATCTTACCCCCATGCATGATGGTATTTCTTCTCTTCCATAATTGCCAGCATATGAATGCTGGTGCTGCCTGCATCACTGACTTGAGTTTTGTAGGACCTTGCATGTACCACCATTGCACTATTGTCTGATGAATCTGAATCCTTGGAACAATTATCCCCACAGCAGCATTGTAATATTGCCAAATTTCTGCTGCAAATGCACCTGTTAGGAATAGATGTTGAAGCTTGTCTCCTCCCGACGAGGATTCAGACAACATCTACATGTAGATACAATGCTAATATTCATTCTCTTTAATACATCATCCACTGGGATTTTGAACTTCCACAATCTCCAAAGGAAGAATGATATTTTGAATGGAACTCCTTTGAACCACAATTTTGGAAAGTGAGCTGATGTTTGAGCCTTTTTCCTGAGCAAATTCCAAGCACTCCCTATAGTGAAATCTCCTGTATTACTAGCCATCCACCAGGCTTTATCTTTCTCCTCTGCATGCTCCACTATATTCAACTCTTGTAGGATATGATCACATACATTACTTGGCAGCTTGTTATGCAATTTCTGTAAATCCCAGCCTTCTGCAGTCATAAAGTATGATACTTCTTCAATGCTGGTGTCAATCTGAAAATCTGGAGGCATTACATGTTTGAGTGAACCAAGTTTAGTCCAGTTATCTTCCCATACATCACATGCTCCATTCCTAGGTTCCCACCATATCCGTTGATCCACCCGATCCCTTGCTTCTAGATTCTTTTCCACACTTGTGATCCACCTTTCCACTGCACTTCTGTAGGCTTCTTCTTCTTGCAATATTTATTCCACATGAAGGCTAACCATAATGTATTTGATGTTCTAAATCTCCACCATAATTTGGCAAAAAGGGCCTTAGACACATCATCTAGAGATCTGAATCCTAATCCTCCTTCTTCTTTTGGTAAACAAACCTTATCCCAGGAGGACCAATGCCTACTTTTACCTTCTTCTTTAGTACTCCAGAAAAACCTTCCAAAGATTTTATGAAGCTCATTTATGGTATATTTTGTGGGAACAACAGCTGACAACATGTATATTGGAATACGCTGAAGCACACTATTTATAAGAACTGCTTTTCCACCAAAAGAGAGTAATTTTCCTTTCCAATTTTGCACTTTGTTTTTCACCTTCTTGATGAGGTCATTGTAATATACCTTTTTCCTCCTTGAATGAAATATAGGGCATCCCAAGTATTTTAATGGAAATTGATCCCTTTTAAAGCCTGTAATCTGCTCCACCCGCCGAGACAAAGGCACCGTAAATCTTGTGATGCATATAAAAGGCACTCTTGCCTTTATTGATCGACCGACACGAATTGCCTCATAATCCCGTAGTATCTTCATAATTCTCTTCAATGACTCCCCTTCTCGCAGAAGCAAATATTATAGTATCATCTCGCATAAGCCGTATGATTAATATTTTGACTCCATTTAGGCATGCCATAGCCCACATACTCGCATTGTCAAATTCTGCATTTAGAGCTCTTGATAACACCTCTCGTGATAAGATGAACGGTAACAGTGAAAGTGGATCACCTTGTTTGACACCCCTGGTTGAATGGAAAAATCCTTTGGCCTGACTATTGAAAAGGATGGAATACCAGTTATTTGCAATCAACCTCCAGATCATGTCAATGAATTGACTAGCAAATCTCATTCTGCTGAGTACCTTTATCAAATATGACCAAGAAACTCTATCATAGGCCTTTGCCATGTCCAATTTGATCACAATATTTGCTGGTTTGCCCCTTTTTCTGATGTCTGTCACTATTTCCTGTGCCAAGAGCACATTCTCAACAATGCTTCTCCCTTGTACAAAACCTCGCTTGATTAATAGATATCAACTCGGTAGCACAACCTTCTAACCTATCATGAACCACTCTTGACATCACTTTGTTGATAAAATTACTTAAACTTATAGGCCTTAAGTCTGAGTAACTTTGAACCAACTCCTTCTTTGGTAGTAGAACCGCATTTGTGTGAGTAACGTACTTTGGAAGAGTATGACCCTGAAAGAAAGCCACCACCATCTTGTATACATCCAAGCTAATAATGTCCCAACATGTCTGATAGAAAATTCCAAGAAAACCATCAGGTCCACTAGCACTTGATCCACTAAGGTTGAAAACAACTTTTTTGACTTCCTCAACACTAGGCATTTGACACAGTAAATCATTTCTATTTTGATCAATCAAAAAGAATGTGTGACAACAAATTTTCATCTCCAAATAACTCTTCTTGTGAAAATTGTTGAGAATAAAAATGCATACCTTCATCCGCCATTTGGTCATCATCCTCAATCCATGAACCATCCGAGTTTTGAATTCTTTTGATCTCAGCCTTTCTTCCTTCTTCCCT
The DNA here is from genome assembly GCF_029784015.1 of Lycium ferocissimum. Classification (NCBI taxonomy): domain Eukaryota; kingdom Viridiplantae; phylum Streptophyta; class Magnoliopsida; order Solanales; family Solanaceae; genus Lycium; species Lycium ferocissimum. The sequence continues at coordinate 23,969 of NW_026720893.1, forward strand.
TTACTAGATTATGGAAAAATCTAGTATTTTTGTCTCCATCTACAAACCAATCCAGCCTGATTTTTGTCTCCAAGACTTTTCTTCATAATGCAAATATCTTTTAGTCTCAAATTTAAGCTTTCTGCAAAACCATTCTATTTACTTGGCTTGGATTTTCTTCAAACAACTCTTCCTTTAATCTCACTATTTCCTCCCTTATGATCAGCTGCTTGAATATATCCCCAAATACTTCCCTGCTCCATTTGGATAACACTCCTTTCAGCTTTTCATCTTGCTTTTGAAGTTTATGAAAGGATCCTCATGCTCCCAAGTGGACCAATTCAGCCTGACTGTATCCAGGAAAGATGCATGTTCTATCCAAAATGCTAGAAATTTAAAAGGTTTGACATGATTCAGATGCTTATCACCATAGGTACACAGAAGTGGAGCATGATCTGATCCTGTTCTTGCAAGATGTTCCACTTCAATATTACCAAAGTTGTCCAGGAGCAGTGAATTCACCAACATCCTGTCCAATCTCTCAAAAATACATGCTTCATCTGCCCTTCCATTCCACCAGGTGAATGGACTTCCCTTAAAGTTTACCTCTTCAAGATCACAGGAGTTTATGCAAAACTCAAAATCTTCTACAACCTGAGGTTGAATAGGATTACCCCCTATCTTTTCTTCATCATTTAGAACCACATTGAAGTCTCCTCCTATTAACCAGGAACAAGATAATGTATTGGAAAGATGATAGATATCCTCCCACAACTCTAGCCTTTCAGAAGCACTACATTTAGCATATACTAAAGTAGTAATAAGACGATTCAAATCTTGTAAAAAAACCTTCAAGGTAATCTGTCGAGGGAATCCATCAGAACTTCTACATCTATATTATCAGCCACAAAGTACCAGATTTTACCATTACAGTTGGCATTAGCTAAATATATACCCAACCTCCTCCTATAATGGTTTATTGTTCTGATATGTTGAAATGGTTCCATGAGAGCAATCAAGAAGAATTTGTGATGCCTGTTTAACATTTGTACCCTATGGAAGGCTTTTTGTGTCCTCACTGACCTAATGTTCCAAATGAATGATTTTATCATCATTTAACATTAGATTTAGTAGCATTCCTCTTTGGTACCACCCTGAGTGGAATTTGCTTGTCAATAGCATTTTTCTTGCCTTTCTTCTGACCCTTATTGTTAGACTCGCTATTAGGAGATATATCAGCCTGTTTAAGAATGTTTTCCTTATTTTGCTTAATATTCTCCTCCTTGTCTTCTTTATGGAGATCTCTAACATCCTCCTCTACTTCCAAGACATCTATATTATGAGCGATCAGGTCATGTAGCTCTTTGACTGGGGAAGACTTTCTACAAAGTGTCACCTTTGATGCTCACTATGTGTAATCACCATTGCCTTTTCTGAGGAAGACTAATCTATTGGATCTGCATCTTGCTCCACATACATCTGCTCCTTCATCTTGTCACTTGTGGCCTCTACAACTGTTGCCTCTATTGATTGCACATTTTCCTGCACTTTTCCTTCTCTTTGCACAGGATTATGAATTATCACTGAGGGAGAACCCTCTGTAGCCTCTTTAACTCCATCTAATCCTGTATCATCAGTAGCCACATGTTCATCATGATCAGGATGAACATCTTGGTTTTGCACCTCCTCTTTGTCTGGCATCTCTACTTGCCTCAAAATTGTTCCCTTTTCTACTGTATTAGTGCCTTCATGATTTCCTTCAAATGATTCTCTGACACAGTCCTTTTTACAAGAGTCTCCATCAATATTCCCTTGTTCTTCATCTTCCTGTTGCCTTTCTCTTGTATTCAGTTCCTTTTCCTCCACCTTATCAGTCTGAATTTCTTCTTCCCGAATCGCCCTAGCATAATTTCCTGATTTAATTGCTGACCTTGTGTGGAAACTTGTGTAGTGTTATCCACATTTGTTTGATCCATATCTGCATTATTCAGCCTAGTCTCTACCTGATTACCTTGATCATCCTTATTGCCATCTGTATTAGACTTCTCCCCCTCAGCTGTGAATGTACTTGTACTTGATATCTCACCTTCCTCCACATTGTTTAAAACATCAAATTTGTTTTGCACCATCCCTTGTTCTTCTGAATCAACATTCTTCTTTGCATCAGCATTCTCAACATTGCTTCCCTTATCAGAAGTGTTAGTTTTCGGGACAAACTTCACCATATGGTAATTTCTGCCATGGTACCATCTACTTGCCTCATGCTTGCCTTTATCCAGCACAGTTTGCTCCCCTTGATTTCTTGCATCCTTCACCCCTTTATCGAGCACCGTAGCCTCAATCGTTTTCTTCACGGATGAAGGATTCTACACTCATCTCTAGAATGGCCTTGAATCTTACATTCAAGACAATATTTTGGTAAGAAATCATATTGAATTTTGACTTTCATCTTCCCGATTTCTTTTGTATCCTCATCCTCTATTTCCAACATAAGAAACTTAGGTAATTCAAAGAAGAAGATCAACTTGGACCTTGACTCTAGCACAACTAGGTCGAGTTTTGTTTATGGTTGCCAAGTCCAACTGTAAAGGCTTTCCAACAGCAGAAGCCATAGTAAACAAAGATTCTTTGACAAAGAAAGTAGGTAATAAGTTTGGAAAAGAAATCCACGCCATTGCCTGAGATGTTTCTTCATCCACTTTGAACTTAGAATCATAGATAAGGGGCCTCATCTGATAAGTAAAACCATCTTTAGCCTTCAAATAATATGCACCTTTGGACGTAAGGTTGATAAAATCTTCCATCAATGAGCATCTGATCAATACATGTCTTGGTCTAAATAAACCAACCTTACATTCCTTTTAACCCACATTGTGATGGTATAATGTTGCGTAAGTCTTCCAACTCAGGCCATCCATGAGAAAACTTGCCTATTACTGCATGTTGAAGGTCTTCCAATATCTCCATTCTTTTGATTTCAGCCTCGGTCCACTTCACCATTGGAACACCATCAATATACGTTAGATTCTTCCTAGGTATAGGCTCATATTGCTGCTTTATATTTGTATGTATTTTCTCTCTACCCGTTAAGGTATTGGCAAAGTTTTTAAAGAAGTAGGGTATTTAGAAGGGTTTATGTTAGGGTTTGAAGGATTAGGGTTTGGCTGAGATGAAGATGGAGGGGATAGGTTGGATTGAGGTAGAGGTGGGAATATGATTGAGGAGGTAAGAGGGAGAGGCTGGTCAGCCGCCAACGACGGCTGACCAGTGGCTGGAGTGGCCATGTTACTGCTAGGTTAGTGTTTGTAGTATTAGGGTTTGCATGAACTTTGAGGAGAGAGAAGAGAGCGTGCGTCCTTCCTTCTGGATTCACGTAGTCGAAATCTCTTAAACTAGTTGAGTAGTTTTGTCAACGGTTACAGGATGTAGCTTTGGGGAAAGAACGCAGATGTCCCTAAACACAAAATAATTACCCGCCCATGCTCCCTTACTTTCATGCCCCCAAAATTATGATACCAATATGGTATCGCCCTGTCTCTTATATACTATGACGGTATCAGATAGGACTTCTTTCAAAAACACTCAACCCTCTCTGAAATACATATGCTATATATAATATACTGACACAGTATCATAGAGAATCATGTTTAATTATTCAAAAAACACACTTTTCTTAAAAAATCTCTATGATACCATCATCTCATGTACATATACTATGATGGTATCATGGAAGACTGCTTCAGTCCTTCATTAACACTCCTCAGTCCTTCATGATACTATTGTGGTATATACCATATACTGAGATGCCATCATGGAGGACTACTTTAGTCCATCAATGAGACACTCTCTCAGTCTTCCATGATACCATTACAACGACAACATATCCAGTGTATTCCCATATGTGGGTCTGAGGAGGGTTGTATGAACGTAGGCCTTACCCCTACCTTTGTCGGGTAGGAGGTTGTTTCCAATAGACCCTCAGCTTGAGAGAAAAAATGAATTTGAAGCATGATATCAAGAAAAATATGGCAACAAAGTAGCAAGATAAAAGCAGAAGAATAAACAGATTGTATTACACCTCGAAGAAAAGAATTTACACGATTACTAACTAATACTACTAATAAAGAGAATACTCGGCTACCACTAACCTCTTATCCTAATCCTCGACCTCCACACTTTCCTATCTAGGGTCATGTCCTTAGTAAGCTGGAGTTGTGTCATGTCTTGTCTAATCACCTTCTCCCTTCCCCTAGTTCTTCTTCGGTCTACCTCTACCTCTCCTAACTCCCATTATAGCTAACCTCTCACACCTCCTTACTGGCGCATCCTCACACCTCCTCTTCACATGCCCGAACAATCTCAATCGCACTTCCCTCATCTTATCCGCCACAAAAGTCACTTCCACCTTGCCCCGTATAACTTCATTCCTAACCATACCCATCCTGGTATACCCACACTTCAACTTGAGCATCTTCATCCCTGATACACTCATCTTCTAGACGTGAGCTTGACTAGCCGACATTTTGCTCCATACAACAAAGTCGGTCTAACTACCACTCTGTAGAATTTACCTTTAAGCCTTGGTGACACATTCTTATCTCACAGTACTTGCTCCTTTAAACCTTGGTGGCACATTCTCATCGCACAGTACCCCGATGCGAGCCTCCATAATACCATTATGATATATAATATACTGAGATGATATCATGGAGGAAGCGTTTTGGGCGAGTGGGTACTCAAGTAAGTATTTTCGGCTGGACTGGGTAGAAGAAAAATAAGTTTATGAGAGGGCATAGGCGGGTAAATAGTTTCTCTCCAATGGACATTTTGTATTGTTTTCCCCTTAGCTTGGGGTAGGCCTTAGTGCTTGTATTGCTATCATCAACTCAACCAGTAGTGGCAATTTTGACCAAACTTTTTGCAACCTGCCCAACCTTGTTCATATTAAGCCCACATGCAATCTGCCATTTTATATGCTGTAGCTAACATATAAGAGGTATTCAAGTATAATAACTACACTTTAAATATATTACCATACGTAGCTACATCGAAAAATATATTACCGCTCGTAGCTATATTCCTTTAATTTGTGTATCAATTCCCATCACTTTCTCTCTTCTCCCTCACACCTCTTTTCTCCAAACTTCATTTTTTTCTTGAGAAGAAAATCCAAACAGTTCAATCCATGATCCTAGACAAAGCATCATATACATCAGGACCCTTTATTGAGACTGTTTTTTACTTTTTCAGGGTAGGGATGAGATTAAGACTCTCAAGCCACAAACTATCTCTGCCTTTCTTTTTTCTTTGATCTTGATTTGAAGTCATACGGAGCAGCGGTGCAAAGATTTGTGTAAGTTGTATCAATCTATCCCTCACCCCTCTCTTTCTCCCCCCTTACTGAAGGCGACAACGACAGTGGCGTTATCGTCACCGAGGAGAGAGAAATCGTCGTCACAAGAAGTCATGGGTGGGGGTGGACGTCAGTCAAGGTTTGGAACGGAGAGAATAGACGACGTGAAAGGCGTATCTAGCCAGAAAACAGTGTGGCGATGCTGTGTTTTTCAGATTTGATGGTGTCTCAGATTTGGCGGTGTTGCTGTGGTGTTTCAATCTGGCCGGAAAATAGTGTGTTTGTCAGACCTGGTCGATTTTGAGTGTATTTTACATTTTTGAATGTAAATACAATATATTTTTTTGTAATTTCTCTTGTATTTCGGCAAATCTCTGTAGTTTTTTGAATTTTTGTTGTTTGAATTCAGCCGAATTGAATACAGTGAATTGAATATAATGTAAAAATAGTTATGAATGAATATAGTGAACTGAAATACAGCCGAATATTCGTGTATTTTTTTGAATTTTTGTTGTTTGAGGATTGAATGCTCTCTGCTCCCTTACCCCTCTCTTCTCAATCTGAGCTCGAATACATTCAAATATAGTCAAAACATAGTCGGATATGCCAGTAGTCGTTGTATTTCAGATATGAGATCTGGTTGTTGTGAATACGCCTGCGGTCGCTTTATTTCGGAGCTCGACTATCTTTAAATACAGTCAAATACATTCAATCGGTTTCGATCCGATTGCCCACCGGCGTTGTGCCTTGCTGATCAAAAGCTCAAATACATTCAATCGGAGGTCGAATACATTCAAATACAGTCAAAGAAAAAGGATACATCAATTTATATACTCATGTATTTAAATACATCGGAATACACAGCATAGCTGGTAAATACTAGCTACGAAATGTAATAACCCAAACTCTAGCTATATCATATTAGACGCCTACAAACTGTAGTTATTTATGTATGTTACCCTTTAAAATATTGGTAAATATGGGTTAACCCATTTTCAACTTGCAATAAGATGGGTTGGAAACGGGTTGAGAATGGGTAAATGATGCGTAATTTATCCTACATTAATCATCTACGGTCTAGTACTTTTCCTGGTTTTTGTGTGCATATTGATTTCTTTTTACAATGACAAGGAATTGAGAATCCTTCCAGACGATTTCTAGAAATATTTGGTCTTTGTTGAATCAACATTAATACTATCCACTGAAGCGATTTTCTCAGAAACCTATTTAGGAATTGATAGCTTTACAAGTAATAATCATTCTAGTTTATGCTACAAAAAATTATTCGTCAACTATAAAATAAAATAAAAAATTGTTAACTAAAACCCAATATAGATCCCAATCGCAAGAGTTTAAATATACTAAAACTATCCAAAAATCGAGAATCAGAAGCCTGATCGAAACAATCAAGATTTTTTATTATCTCACTATAATTTTGATTTTTAGTGTTACTTCTATTTAATATTTTAATGGTTTAATATTCTTGACATATTTTTCTCAGATGTAGTGCATCATAAATTATGGGTTCGTTATTTAGTAACTTTGGTGCAAATATTGTATATGTGTTTAAATTCACTGAATAAGTACAAGCTATAAATTTCTAATTCAATCGAATGAGTTGTGATAGAATTTCAAAATCAATTTGAAATATACCTGAGATATTTTACCGGGAGTATTTTACTTTTCCTCTTTATCACAAACATAATTTCTACCAAACGAATACAAAATACATCTCAAGAAATGTTAATTTTTCCATGAAAATTTATGAACTTGATAAAAAATTGAAATTCAATAGAATATAAATAAGAAAAAGCTAGTTTACTGAATATATATATATATATATATATATATATATATATATATCCGACCTACAAATGTTTTTCACCAATAGATAAGTTCATTATAGGAAGTTTTTCGTTGTTTATAGTTTTTTACCAGTTTGATCCGATTGCCCGATTTATTTTGTACTCCTACAAATTTCCTCTCCTTTAGGTTAGAATTCCTTTGAAAAACTTGTTGCGTGCGTAACAGACTTGAAATTTACTTTAAAAACTTAGAAACATACAAGTCCATTTCTCAATCTTACGTAATAAATATGGATTAACCCATTTTTAACCCGCCCATTAATTAGCTAACCTGTTTTTGACCCGCATAGAATATGGGCAGATTAGGTTGTAATTCCTTTTTGCTCAATTCATTTTCAATCTGTCCAAATTCAACCAAATCAGTCCATATGTCACCCCTAAAGTCAACCAACTCAAGAAGTGAATACCCGGTTAGTTAAATGATTTTTGAGTTTGAGTGAACCCCACCTCCAACACCTACAAAGTCAGTTTGACTTCATTAATGCGGGAGTCATGATGTACGTGCTGAACCTCCCTTCAATAACAAGTTAGCTTAATTGTTTATAAGCAGTTAAGAGATCTTTCTTACACAAGTACTACTGTGCCATAACAAGATCCTCTCCTTTCTGATAGAGCTTTATTGTATGGGAAGAGTGATTTAACTATTTGCTAGAGTGATTCTACTTTGAGTACTTTTTGTGAGGATTGTTTCCTAGAATCTTTAATATAGGGGCTAAGGAGATCTTTTAATTTTTAGGGAAATTAACACAAATATATCAGTAATAGCAACAATTTGCACCAAATTAAATAGAACTTTTAGCAATAGTAGTCCAAAAAAAAAAAGGGAAAATAACAAAGTGAGCCGCTTGGCCCTAAATTTTATCAACCTCATAGCCATAGCATAATATATAACCTCCATTAACCAAACTAAAATTACAAAAATAATAGGCCTTCCCCCAAAGTCATCCTATCCACCTCTTTTCGCGCTCTTCTCCCTTCCTTTTCCTTCTTCCCAAAAGCAAATCATTCACCAAAAAAATTGGAGAATTGGTAAAGCAAATTCCTAGGGAAAAACTCTCTCTATTATGCTACTTTCATCCTTATTCTCTACATAATTTTATTTTTCATTAGTAAATCTCTTTTTTTAATTTTTATATTTTATTGAGAAAAGACATCATTTGACCGTTGAAACTTGGCACGAAAACTCAGTTTGACAACTAAACTTAACTTGTATTTATTTACCCCCCTTAATAACTTTCATCTTAATTAAATACAACCCTAAATGCTGACGTAGCAAAAAAAAAGTAAAAAAAATATTAAGAGAGTGAAAAATATAAAAAGGTGGGCCCACTGATATATATATATATATATATATATATATATATATATATATATATTATTATATAATTAAAAAATAAAATAAAAATAATATATAATTAAAAAAAATCAAAATGCACCCCCCACCCCCACCCGCTCCTCTCCACCCCACCCCACAGCCCCGACCCTCTTCTTCACCAAACAACCCCGCCCCCACCACCATCTTTTTTCACAACCCCCACCCCACCCCACGCCCCCCCCGCCCCCTTCTTCACCCCCACGCCCCGCCCCCACCACCTTCTTCTTCTTTCACCCCCCCACCCCACGCCACTCACCCCCCTCCCCCACCACCTTCGTCTTCTTCACAAGCCCCACCCCACGCCACCGCCCCGCCACCGCCCCGCCCCCACCACCTTCCTCCTCCTTCTTCTTCTTCACAAATTCCTCTTTCTCTCTATATTCTCATCATTTTTTTCTTACCATTTTCACCATTTTTTGGTTTCTTGATTTTGATTTTTGTTTCTTTCAAAAATAAAGTTATGGAATAATGATTATGGAAGAAATGGGGTTGCTAATAATAATAATAATAGCCAACAATAACAACCAAAATAACCAATTTGGACGAATTTGAGAAGGAATGGAATGAAATTTGGTGGGGGTGATGATGGTGGTGGTGGTGGGTTAAAGATGTGAGTCTTTGTTCTTATGGGTGGTTATCGTAGGATGAGGAGAAAGAAGAAGAAAGAGAAAAATAAAAAATGAAGGGTTAGTAATTTTTGACATGGCAATGACGTGGTGAGGATGAGCGTCGGCGGCGGTGCGGCGGCGGCGATGGCAGCGGAGGTGTGGCGGCAGCGGGGAGGGGGGGGGGGGGGGGGGGTTGAGGAGAAAGAAGAAGAAAGAGAAAAGGGGGAAAGAAGAAGAAAGAGAAAAAATAATAAAAGAAAAACAAAAAATGAAGGGTTAGTAATTTTTGATATGGCAATGACGTGGCGCGAGTGTAATACACCTCCCATTGTGAGAGTGGTATTATTTTTTCAGGGTGGTAAATAATTGAAATGAAAGTTGTTAAGGGGGGTAAATAAATACAAGTTAAGTTTAGTTGCCAAACTGAGTTTTCGTGCCAAGTTTAAGAGTCAAATGATGTCTTTTCTCTATTTTATTCCCACAAATTCTGTAATCTTTACAACTCAATTCTTCTTTCTTCACATTGCTTCTCCTTCTTCACAACAACAATCAAAATAAATGGTGGAATTGTATAATCAGAGTATACTAATTAAGTACACTGCATCATAAGTGTATATTTAGTGTAAACTTGCTAAAACATACACTTATTATACATTATACACTAAATATACAAAAATTATATACTTTTTGTACAATAATTATACTTGACACACTCTGCTGCCCCCTCCACTAGTACTGCCTATAAAGTGTGTATAATATGTATATGTGTGTGTGTGTGTACACCTTTTATACACTTGTTACAACTGTTATATGCAACTGTTATACAATGTATATACACAATAATATTACAAGCACCTTCCAATCACCATTAAAACTATCAACCCCTACCAATACCCACTGTCAAACTAAGAATACATTGTATATACAACTTTTATACACACTGTTATATAATTTTTATACAAACTTATAAATATTGTATGTCCCACTTTTATATAACACTATAATACAAGTACCGTCCAACCACCCCATTAAAACTCTAGCCCGCCTCTAATATTCACTTCAGAAGTTCTTCATGAAGAAGAAGAAGAAGATCTTTAGAAGAAGAAGAACAAGAAGAGGAGTTCTTTTTAAAGTAAATAATGTAGCTCAAATAGTAGCTTATGTACTTTTTATGGAATAAAATAACTTGCACCATCGAAGCAATAGTTTCAATAAAATAAAAATATGACAATGAATAACCATATAATTCCTTTGGAGTCTCAATTTATTTTATCAATTGGAATTGTTCTTTGTTCTCTGAAATAAAGCTGGGGAATCTTTTGCTAAGGTCTAAAAATTTAGATTAAATGGAATTGAGAAGCTAAAGCCAAAGATCTGATAAGAGATAATGAAGTCCCAGTAAAGGTGAGTGATAGAGATAGTGCATTTAAGACCAAAAAAGTTTTTAGAGTTGGTGCCCTCATATTCTACTGGTGGACTAAAATATGATATTAAATTGCTTATGAAGTTCAAATCGAGAAGTTTGTAAAAAGTGGGGTCATACTTTGTCTTATTTATTCTTTGATGGCCATATTGTGTAGTTATGCCAAAAAAACATTGACATCCCATAGCTAACTCTTCCAAAACCTAGAACTGAACAACACATTTGAGCCAACCTTCCACTGTAATCTCCATTAGGCCCGACGACACTACCCACCGCAGAAGCACCATTCCCTCTCCTCTGCTTGACTTCTTGAGGACCACCAAAAACTACCATGTAAACCATAAGCACCCTCTATCTATCATATTCTTCTGTCGACGTCATCGTTGAGAATCATCTCCACCATCTTCATCGAAAAGCAAAACTCATTTCCATCACAAACACAAAAGGAGAAACAAAGTTTCAAAAAACCAAAACCCTTAACTAGAAATTGACATGGAAAACGTCGTTCTGACATGGAATATCGGGTATCTATTGCATATATCAGTTTAACTCACATAATATCATGTATATACACTGATATACATGATATATAAGAGATACACACGTATACAAGAAAGATGTACACATATATACAAGAGATATACACTGACATGTAGGGGATATATACAAACATACAAAATTGATGGAGTCATCTTTTAACGTCGATATGAAAATCAACTCAACTTGCCTCAATTTGTCCTCAAACACCTCAAAAGTTGATACTCAAGCTCCTTAAGATGTTTCCATCAGAACTCGATAAAAATCAACTGAAACAACTCAGATATTACGCAGGGTCAAAAAACTCAAACCAAGCTTCAATGGTATTTACCTAGTTGGAAGGATTTCTTTTGCGTGACTTGTGGGTGGTTTTCTTACAACAAGAAAATGAGAGGTTGGCGAGATACTTCCAAATGAGATGGTGTGGCGGCTAGCTGGTGGCGTGGAGGTTGTTACATTGCTGGCTATGGAGGAAAACTGTGGAGATGTAGTGAAATAAGGAAAAGATGAGTAACCAGTGGTCTTACTTTAGTTTTGCTTGAAGTATCATGTCACGACCTAAAATCTCCTAAATCGTGATGGCCCCTACACCCCAACCTGATAGGCGAACCAAATGTCAATTATAAGTCATAAAGGCGTTTCAATAATCATAAGTGCGAAAAACATAAATACAACCCCATAATCTAGTGATATGAGTAGAAAAGCAACTAAGAGTAATAAATACAAGTCTGAAACTCCATATACTATCTAAAATAATAAATGAAAGAATAATAAGATAGAGGGAGTCCGGCGCCGCGAATCAGCTAAGCAGCTCACCATGAAATTTTTGAGTGAGCAACTAGTAAGACACGACTCGGGCTTCACTAGTGCACATATCTTGATATGAACAAAAGGGTGCAACAAGTGTAGCATGAGTACGAGGAACAACATGTACTCAACAAGTATCATTGACCGATCCCAACAAGATAATGGAGAGGGTTGGTTTTTGAAATACTTGCATATTTTACTTAAATGATTATATAAATTTAATAGATAAGAATCATCAATAGAGAGAGAAATAATCAACAAAATCATGATGATAATATGAAATGCCAAGCATTGGCCATAACTGAACTCATCCAATAACCTCAATACCTTGCGTACACACTGGTCCGGCTAGAGGTTGATCGGTCAATGACCCATGGGGGATAACTGATTGTCTATAAACCACATGGATGGTCTCTACGTGCAGTACATACAATTTTAACGTACTTATCAAACTCAACACAGATGATCTCAACACGCATAACTCATAATCAACACAGACTGTCTCCATGTGCACATTACTTTCTCAATCACAATCGTATAACAGTATATAACATATCAAAATTACTAAACTATGATTATCAACTAAACCTGTCAGCTACATGCACATAACTCCATACGGAACCTGCCATGGCAACAATATTCATATCACCCTCACTTAGCATGGAATTCCTTATATTTATCTGGTAATAAAGCAATTCGAAACAAATAAAGCACGGGGTTCACTTGCTGGAGAAGAAAAGGGTTTGTAAGGGGCCCCACAACCTATCAAGGTGAGTATTGGTAGCATCTTGATCTTTTCAGCTACATAGTTTCAACCTTCATAGAGACATTCTTCTCAGCCAGCCTCTAGTTTTCCTTTGCAACATTCTTCAAATCACTGATCATTTGGAGTAGTTAGATTTATTGTTCTTCGAACCTGATTCTTTCTCCAGAAGTTAACATTCAATCGTGTTTCTTCAACATCAGGTTCTCATCATCACTTTCTTGTTCTCTTCCTTTTCTCTTATTTTCAGCTTAAGTGTCATTCCTGTCAATTCCCTTAGCATCAACATCCAAGGAGACTTGTTCTTTGTCAGAGCCAACTTCTTTTATCAAAGACCACACCTCTGTATCTTCATGATTAGCAACCTCCTCTTTTTTTATATGTTTGTACTACATCTTCCCATTGAATAACTACTTGTTGTCCTGTCACGCCCCGAACCTGGGCCTGGACATAACACAACACTCGGTGCATGACTACATGTGATCAAGCGAATCACATAGCTTGCTGAATCAACATGAGACATGTACTGATGCAGAATATAAGTTAAAACATGGTAGTTTGAATAAAACATGTGACATCATAATAATATTGAAAATACTATTCTAAAACAAAGTGCGGAAATTGTCTGAAAACATGATAGTGTAGCCCACAAGACTGAACACAACTGAATACCCAATGTTGCACCCTATTCTTAACGGATTAAAATTAGTCCACAACTTATGGCTAGGTTCTGATTTTGAAAATATTCAGAGTTGCCACATAGTTTTAGGAAATATTAGGAAACTATTTGTAAAAAATGTAAACTCCATTTTAGTCTTTGAAACCTGTGAGAATCTAGATAAGGGTTTTATAAACCCTGAGGGGAAGGTTTTAAGCACCCTCCAGAGCCTGTCCTTAAACTTAATTTAACTAACACTATAGGAGATTATTTATCTGTTTATTGTTATTATTACATGTTTTTCAAAGAACCGCTAAAAAAACCAATTTCCTAAGGTGATTCATACAAAAAAGATTTAAAAAAAATGATTATTGAAATTGTATGCATGTGCATATTTTATAGAAGAAATGATCAGTGAGGATGTTATAAAAATGATGTATGTATATGTTCATTTATAAAAAGAAGTAGTTAAGGATGTATGCGTAAGAAATGTATATGATGTATATTGCATATGAAAATAGTATATGTATTAGTATATTTATGAGAAAATAATGTGTGCATGATATATGTATATAATATGTAAATATAGTATATAATGTATACTTTTTAAAACAATTGCTTGTGATATGAGAGTAGTGTGTGTGTACACGTGCGCGCGCAGAGACAAAGCCCTCCTAAAAGCTTAGAAAAATCTTTTCAATGTCTTTTTAAGACTCGTGTTGGCCTCTTAAAAATCTGATTCTTTTTAGATCTTACTAACGAAAAAAGTTATCATCTATAGTTAATTTGTAAAAGAATGCTTTTAACCCCTTACATAATAGGACTTAATCCCTTTATGAGAGATCACATACAAGCAAGGAACAAAACACTACAAATAGAAATTCATAAGAATGTTAGTTAAAAATGTAAACAACATTTATATGTATCTTTGAAGAAGAATTCCAAAAGCTTCGATCTTGAATCCTTAAGATGGGTTTTCTTGAAAACCCTAGGTTAGAGACAGACCCTTAGAGAAAGAACTACTGAAACTACCACCCTTTCGGACCTTCTTCTCTGCGTATTTATTATAACCGTCCTGCCTCATACGCTCGACGGTATTAACATGATCCACTACTTCTTAAAAGGAAGCACCTGCTGTGGCAAGCTGAAGAGTTGAGAAATAAAGAGCAGTGTTCAGCCCCTTCACGAATCTCCTAACCCTCTCTTTCTCAGTAGGCACAAGCTGGAGGGCATTGGCCTTGGCATCAGAAAGACGGATGAAGGCTCGATGAAGGAGGATGGAGAGAGTGTACATTGCAAGAATTCTGTGCTAGGGGCAAAAGTATCAGGACACTCAAAAAACTTGGATGCGCGTTGTACTGCAACACAAACGCGTAGTTAAGAAGAAGTATGAGTAAGTGAGCTAGGCGAAAGAACTAGTAGTGGATGAAAGGGTATGGAAAAATTGACAAAAATAATGATATGGACATAAATGGAAGAAGAACTCAGGGAAAGAAGTTTTAGATATGTTATGAGCAAAGTCCAATATCAGTCCAAGGTCATTTTTTGTCCATTTGTCCAAATTGTCCATAGGTACGGTCCTAATTTGTCTCCGTATGGTTCAGGTATTTGTCTACCCAACTAAATGGGAGGTAGTAACAGACGTCACTCACTATGAGTAATGGTCTTTTAAAGTCACGTTTCTCTCAAATTGCCATCCATGAAAAATTTTCATTATTGCTTTTACATCATAACCGAAGTTCATAATTCCCTATATAGATTATCAATGTCGAAAACTGATACACAGATAAGACCGCCCCATTTATTCTGGTCCGGGTCAGAGTTCGAGAGTCTCGGGTCCTTAGTTTGGAGGCGATTGGAAACACGAGAAAAACTATCCAACCCATGATCTTGAGTTAGCTGAATTGATTCACGTGTTGAAGATGTGGAGACATTATTTGTATGGTGTTCACACTGATAATAGACAACATAACCTTCCGATCCCTCTAGAAGTGTCAGGACTGGGACAGAAGTTAATCTACCCTTTAGCTCTTGGAAACTACGTTCACAAACATCTGTCCATTGAAATTTAGCTGATTTTACGGGTCAGTTTTCAAAACTTGTGAGAAGGTGAAATCTGAAAATTAGGAGCATGACTCATCTATTTAAAGCTGAAACTGGAAAGTTCCAGAGAAGCAGTTCGACGAACAGGTCGACGACCCGTCGACATGTAGACGGTCCGTCGACTTGCTTCGTCGACTTACGCCTGAAAATCTCTGATTGCAGAAACATGTTGACGGTTGGGTCGACGGTCCATCAACTTGGTTTACCAAATTGACTCATCCGTCATATTTCATTCGACTTGCTCAAAAAATCTGGCGCGGTACACGCAACACAAACGCGTAGTCTCGAGTAGGCGAAAGAACTAGTAGTGGATGAAAGGGTATGGAAAAATTGACAAAAATAATGATATGACATAAATGGAAGAAGCACGGGGAAAGAAGTTTTAGATATGTTATGAGCAAAGTCCATCAAGGTCATTTGTTTCCATTTGTCCAAATTGACTCATCCATGTCATATTTCATTAAACGTCACTCACTATGGTTTTATAATATCATATATGACATTATGGCTTTTACATCCGAAGTTCATAGATTATGATTGTGGGTATCGCCCCATTTACTCGGCCGGTCGTGAGTTCGGGACTCGGTCCTTGTTATGGAAACACGAGAAAAACTATTACCCGGCCCTTTCGGGACTCGGTGTTACACCGATAATAGACAACATAACCTTCCGATCCCTCTAGAAGTGTCGGTGGGATGCAATGCATACATACATGCATACATATACATAAATAAGGTTTCAAATACAATTTTTTAACGGTTCATGCACTAGATATTTTTGCCACTTGTCGTTTTAGGTAGGGGTCAAGTCGGTGACGGATAAACCGGCAATGGACGGTATTTTTAAAGACATGTCATATTTCACAGTTTTATAATATATATATCGGGTCCTAGATTATATGGGTATCTTAAATCATTATTTTTTTTTTTGCATTGCTTTGCTTTCATTATTCTCTACATTTTTGTGGATATTTTTGTTGTTTGTTTAGCCATTCGAGACCATATATTCGTCCATATGTTCATTATTTTTTTTTGATTGTGCTATGGTTGTGCTTTGTACCACTTTGCTTGATATATGTAGAATCACTGATTGTTTCTGTTAGTTTTCTCTGAAGTTTTGAGTATGTTAAAACCAGTTAGAAATCAAAGATTAGCTAAAAAAGATATGTTGAGGGATTCTGGTTCGTACTTATCTGCGAGAGGCTATAGGACATTTAGGAAACTTCCAATTATTTCATTCCTTTCGTGCTACATCATTCAAATTGGTATCTAGTCTATTCAAATTGGTATCTTAATTTCCTTGTCTTATCCTCTCATGCCCAGCACGAGCAAATGATAACCAAAGGTAATAAAAGGGGGGGGGGGGGGTTCCTCTAAGCCACTCCTCGGCTAGTCACCTCATTGACACCATACTCCGCGTCACTAGGGTCTTCGCTACCAAGTCCGAACTCGCTGAAAAACAAACAAGATTTAGACTTTACAAGCACTAGCAACTGGTCATTTAGCTCTAGGTGCACCCCCTCCCCCTCTTCCTTTTTCCCTCTTTAGATATAGTTAAGTCCTTCTAATCCACATGAGACCCTTGCGTGTCCCAAGAACATGAGGAGAAGGTCAAAAGAATGAGAAAACAGTCTCAGGTTCCTGAAAACGAAACATGACAGGGTGACTTGGCTGACACATATATGACTATTGAGGAGGAAGATTTGCTAGTAAGAGGAAGCAACATACTAAAGTTTGCCATAAATTGTATCAAGCCGGCTCTCTTTGCCCCAAAATTTCACCGGTCTGTACCTAAAAGTTGAAGAGAGGAAGGAGGACGCGGACACTTTGACGCGAACGAGGCTCCAAACAATTGTGGCAATGACCCCAATGGCAAGAATGCAACAAGTATTGGCCCAATAACTGTCACGACCCAACCAGAGGGCCATGACAGGCACCCGAAGCTAACCTACTGAGTACCTCTAAGCATACATCTCATAATCATTTTTGGGTGGACCCCAAAGGTAGCTCATGGTTATCATAATCTGTAAGGACACATACCATAACATAATGGTGCATCTCTATATAATCATCAACAATTATGCTCGTCATCACCAGCCGACAAGGCTACAAATATATTATATAATAATATAACCCGGTAGAGCTATAAAATGTCTAACTGTACACACACGTCTACGAGCCTCTACATAGAATACAAATGATCATAAGGAGCAATACCAAATAGAATGCAGCTCCGAAGTAAGTGGAGTGCTCCTGAGAATCCGTTGTTAGAACACCTACGGGTCTGATCCATCTCCCTGCCTACCTGCAGGCATGAGTGCAACGTCCACAAGAAGGGACGTCAGTATGAATAATTTACTGAGTATGTAAGGCATCAATAATAATATAATATAGATATGAAAGGTAACATGGAATAAAAGAGATAACCTGTACATCTGGATGCCTTATAAAGCGGGTGTCATGCATACTTCGGGACTCGGTGTGTAGGGTACCCGGCCCTTTCAGGACTCGGTGTGTAATACCAACTGATCAGTGGTTGCACAATAGGTGTCGTACCCGGCCGACTATAGCGCGGCTCGGTGTGAGAAAATACATACATATATATATATAAAGCATGCATGAGAGCCAAATAAAAGCTACGGCTTTATCGGAGTGACGTAAGGTCGGTAACCTCCGATTTATATTATGGAGCAATCATTATCGCTATATCTCACCTTGAAGGAACAATTATTATAAGGTGAGATCAATAATAATGAATAAAATCGAGATAATCATAAAATAAGCTCAATAATCTCATAATAGTATTGAAATCTAAGATCACCATCATCATGTTCATCATAGAAAACATCTCATCTTTAGTATCATAAGAAGCTTTTAAGAATCATGAACTTCTAACTTTTGAAAGTAAGAAGATTATGGAAACATATATGGAATCATAATATAGGAATCATGCCTTTTGAAAAAAATCATACGATGAGATCAACATCAACAAATATAATAAAAAATCTTGAAACCAGCTCAGTAATCTCATAATGACATTAAAACCATAAGTTTGGAATCTCCAGAAATGGGATCATCATAATACTCTTCGTGGTCCTTATAGAGAACATTCGTCTTTAGCATCATAAGGATTTTGAGAATCATGAACTGGTAGTATTTTCGGAAGTAAGGTATTATGGAGTCGTGTATGCATTCATAGGAAAAGAATCATGCTTTTAAAAGAAAGAGGCATAGCCTTAACATACCTTTTGGTCTCCATAAATACTCAACGTTTATCCTTCCAAGCTCTTAAATCTACATGTAAACCATTCATACTATTGTTAGTCTCATCGTCACATGCTTATCTTAAGCCTTCAATTTAAATCCATTTAGAATCTGCCGAAATTCGGGCAGCATCTCCCCTGTTTATATGCCTAGCCCGAAATCACAATCCAATAACCAACAACAACAACAATAATAAAAACATTACAACAACATTATTAACACCAATAGGCTCCATAAAACATCCCATAAGATGTTTTTCAAGTTTCTCAACTAACCAACTTGTTATACGACTATTTAATAACTTTATCTCCGTAAATAAACTGAAATTAATATTAATAAGGAGAGATTCATACCTTATTCTTTCTAGAGCAGCAATAACTTCAATTTTTACCTTGAATCCAAGCCAATTCCAACGCAAGACAAAACTATAATCGCGACTACACGTTACCCGGACCTCGATTAATACTCCGTCACTTGAAATTACTCAAAATCCTTACTTTTATGTTGTATGTATGCTCCCTTATGTTTCTGAGTGTTTTGGGAAATTATTATGGAGAAAAATGGGGGTTTTAACCTTTATATAGTGGGTTGAAGTCGGTGGCACCGTAGCACTGTAGCAGCGCGCGACACTGTGCGTCCGCGCAGTGCAGTCCCCTGCTCTGCCCGCTTAACTTGTAACGTCCATAATTCTCTACTCCGATGTTGTATAGATGAGTGGTTTATTGAATTAGAAACTAGACTTCATAAACTTCAATTTAGGCTTTCGCTTTGCTTCAAAACTCATCATATACTAAAAGATTTTCTTTCTCAAAGTTGGACCAAAATTGCCCCTCATATTTTTCCATAAAATCCAATAAACTTAATCTCCTTGATCCACTTGCCCTCCAATCCATCCGTAGCTTATTATATGAACTTAAACCCTCGTAACCATGAGATAGGTGCATACAATCTCACATATCCTGGGAAGTCCTCCAGGCCTACACTTAAAACAACTAATGCCTAATAGATTTTACGTACAAAATTACGAGGCGTAACATTCTCCCCTCCTTAAAAAACATTCGTCCTCGAATGTTGAAGTAGAGTTCGCTCTGAGGTAGATGTCAATGTTCTTACATGTATTTGTCGGTGTTTACTTTACTTACTTACAGTCTTACTTGCCCATTTAAAACTGAAATTGTCCGAATTACGCAGTTTATTCTTCTTCTTTTGTTGCCAAAATTTATGCCCGTACTTAAGGTCGTCCTTTTTTTTAATTATCTATCTGTCTACTAACTCTTCACGCTTTATCGTTCTCATTGTCTTTTCAGCCTCTGTTGTTTACATTCTTGTATGCTCTCTTATCCAGTACTTACCACACAATTTTATCCAATTTTGATCCCATCTTCTTTTTATTCAGAAATTCTTGTTCTCTTCGATCTCCACGTACCTATCTTATGTTTTATAGATGTCCCAGGCCTTTGCCTTCTTGGAGTTTACTTATTCTTATTCTTCCTCCCTTAAAGATAACCTCAAGAATGGTCACATTTTAGCATCCTTTGCTTTCTATAGCAGTCGAATTAATCTTTGCGGTACTTTATCTTTCAACTAGTTTAACACCGAAATGTCTCGCTTAATTTCTCTTTCCTTCAATTGGACTTCTGGCACTTGGCTAACTAACGGTAATTCTTGTACTTATATCAAAAACATCTCAAATCTCTTCTTTAATTATTCCTTTCCTTCAATTTACTCTTAAAGTTTCTGATCCTTAGTTCGGCTAATAAATTAGGGGTGAATTCAGAAGTTTATCAAAGAATAACCAAGATTCCTAGTCATGCAGCGAATTCAAATCATTTCATTCTTTCCTTTGTCTGTAACATTCATTCATCCCTTTTCCAATAAGAGCCATCATGTTGCTTATTCCACGAGGTTTCATTGTCACCCGCTTGTTCCAGTCATACGCGATATCCTTTGGTCATTTCCTTTGGGATTCTCCTTCTACTTTTAACCTTTGCCCGACTCTCACTTAATAAGTGTTTCCCATAGTTTGACGCACTTATCTATCATTTCGGTTTATCAATTAAGCGGATCTCTTAATTCCTTAAATGTCCATCTCCTTTATTTATATCCTTGAATCCTTTTCTTGCGATCTTATTTTCGTCTACTTCCATGACTTCACCTTCCGTTGACTTAGTCCTTCCTGTTTCGCAGCCCTCTATTTCTCTACTAGTGGACAACTTTCTTATTCGGCTGTGACACTTTTCCTTGCTTGCTTCTCTAGTGTTACTTTAGATTATCCATCTTAGTATTAATCGATTTTACATACATATCATCTCATCTCTTTGTTAATTCTTTAGTCGGACTCCCTAATTCCTTGCATTGTCATCATAGTTCCACCTATGGTAGCGCCCAGATGGTTTGCAATAGCATTTCCTTGCTAATGGCTTATTATTCTCATTAATTACTTTACTTCAGATTACTCATCCAATGCGTCAAAAATACCATAGCCAAGGGATTTATATTCAAATGGGACTCAATTCGACCCATACAACAATCCTCAGCACCATTCCTTATACACTTGTATACAACATTTTCTTATCATCATTGTTATCCCCCATCATAAGATTATACTTATAACATACTAATGATCATATCTCAAGATAATCTACTATTCAAAATATCTTCAAATCCATGTTTGAATCTTTCCTCCAATTTCCTCTTCTCCAATCTTAACATCATTACAAAATAACTCCTAAGCATGTGACTAAAATAAAATCTTACTTAATCACAATTTCCTTTCAATACGAGTGTGCTTCCCTCTTTAAGTCCTTGGCTCTCCTATTCTAGTAGCTAATGAGACTTAACTAGCTTCCATTCTTCTTCAAATATTTATTGTCGTCCCCACACCATTTTACTAGCCATTTCATCAGGACAATTATTTATATGGTCCTATGACATATACTCTCATGATTTAATATAAAAGGTGACTTATGATTTCACGACGCATGAGATATTTTCTAGTCTCAGGCACTACTACTGTCATGCTATCCATAGGCATACTGTCTTCCTTTCTTTTAACGATTATTGAAATTCCTAAAAATATTCCTCTTTTAAAACTCTCACCTCTTACAGTGCTACGATTTCTCTTTACTAATCCCAACTGTCCTTGATACTTATGCTTGGTTACTTGTAGGCCTTCTCACTTCTTCGGTTACCTTTTTGGGGTACGTTTGCTGCATATTTAATCGTAACCAAAAATTTCTCTGGTACGAGCGATTCGAATCATAGCCCGGAACACAACGTATTGCATTGACAAAACTTATTCCCTTTGATTTTCTAAACCTTCATTATCTTGTCATGCCCATGTCCGCCTCATAATATACTTGCATTTAGTCCATTTCCACTTTTCTTTAGCAATCCTTGCTATATTAGTTCATCTTGAATTTTGACTCTTTCAAGCCAGTACATTTCCTTCTTCTGTACTTGGGAATATTCTAATTCGTCTAAGAATGTTCTCATATACCAGTAACATTCGAGTATTGATCGTCTTTGGTAGTCATTTGGTTGACCCTAGCGATCCTTCAACTCCTCTAGTCCATATAATGTTGGAGTTACATTCATCGCATGGTTTTGACTTATTTCTCTTTTGCTAACTGGATTCTTGTATCAATTCAAATGTCCACACATATTGGACATAACTCAAAACACTTCCTTCCTTCATGCCTAATAGTCCCCTAGGTTAATGAATCAATGGTGACATCGAAATTCGTTAGGCTCCTTGGAGAATGCCCGACTATACCATGCTCCTTCAGCCGCAATTTTCCTTCATAGCTATCCTTTCACCAGTGCCCTTGAGATTCCTCTTACTCTTGGTTCCCGATTTCGAGTTGGGTTTATACCATACCAGTAAAAGTCGATACTCTATCTCATTCATTCTCACGATTTTTCCTTTCCTTAATTTAGCTCATAGTGTCCCATAGTTTCTCTTAACTAAGTGTTTGTATCATAATCATGCGTCATAATCCTTCTAACGTCCCGCCGATTCTTGCTCTCATCATGAAATTTTAGTAAAATACACCCTTTTCTTTCTTCCTTCGTTCATTTCTTATTTCCCTTTACGATACCATAGCTTGCTCGTATGTATGTCTATTCCTCGTATATTCATCCTGTTTCCTTTATAATCGTATCTCTATTCCAAGTCCACTGTCGTATGCCATCACTGTCTACCTTTGGCCAACCTTACTAATTTATTAAACTTCCTCTTATCGTTGACGATCACGTAACTTCCTTTAATCAATTCATAACCGCGCTTTCTCGTACTTCTGTCCTCAAGGTCCTCCTTGGTTTCCTTTACTCTTAAAGGGCTCTTTGCTATTTACCACTTAATATTATCTACCTGGAAGTCTACAAAACATTCCACTATAAGTATAAACCCATCTTGATCTCGTATATATATGTACTTCTAGGGTGGAACTTTCCCGCACTCGTTAACTTCCTTTTCCATATCAATATCTCTTTGTATTCTCTTACTAACCAATCTAATCTATAAATCGTAATACCGTATTTGAGTTCCTAATGTCAACTTTCTTTATGTTTCCAATAGGTCTCAATCCTCCGAGATCTCGGATGCAACTCATCCCAGTTTCTTTAATTACTAATCATTTTTCCCTCCAGGGTTCCTCCTTTAAATTAAATTAAGATCATTCTAAAATTTCTCTTTGAAAGCGTCGCATAGTTGTTTCTTCAATCATGACTTACCAAATGGCTGATGGTCAAATTTTCCCTTTACTCTTTCTCTATAAACATGCAAACAATTCAATTTGTAAAAATTTCGGCAGAGTTTTCTCTATAATTCTTACTACCTCATTCCTGTACACAGCCCAGAAAACATATCCAATGCCCCATAGAGCAATCATAAATACCCATAATATCTTGCTCAAGTTCTTATATCAACGTCTATCCATATTAATAAAACAAGAAACATATCTTTCGAATGAACAACTTCAATTCTCAACAATTACCTCGTAGCGGCATAATCAACTGCTTATCCATGATCAAAACATTTGGGTTAGGATCAGGGACATCATATCCTATGATTTAGCTCCATGGCACGATCTAAGATAAGAAAGAAAGGTCAATGGTTCCAAAATGCCCTGCCGCCTCTTGTTTATAAGTGTGGCGCGCTTCACACTCATAAACAAGAATCTACTGGACACGGCTCGTAGACACTCCTTAGGACGAACTGCTCTGATACTACTTTGTCACGACTTAACCAGAGGGTCATGACGGGCACCCGGAGCTAACCTACCGAGCACCTCTAAGCATACAATCATTTTTGTGTGGGCCCCAAAGGTAGCTCATGGTTGTCATAGCCTGTAAGGACACATACCCTAACATAATGGTGCATCTCTATATAATCATTAACAATTATGCTCGTCATCACCAACCGACAAGGCTACCAATATATTATACAATAGTATGACCCGATGGAGCTATAAAATGTCTAACTGTACACACACGTCTACGAGCCTCTACATAGAATACAAATGATCATAAGGACCAATACCAAATAGACTGCAGCTTCGATGTAAGTGGAGTGCTCCTGAGAATCCGCTGATAGAACACCTACGGGTCTGATTCGTCTCCCTGCCTACCTGCGGGCATGAGCGCAACATCCATAAGAAGGGACGTCAGTACGAATAATGTAGCATGAATAACAACGAGTATGTAAGGCATGAATAACAATATAATTTAGATATGAAAGGTAACATGGAATAAGAGAGATATATATATATATATATGATACATCATAACGGACGCCTCGGCGGGTGTCATGCACTCGGTGCTTAGCCTTTAAAAAAACTTTTTCATACATACGTATATATATATATATATATATATATATATATATATATATATATATATTAGGACTCGATGTGTAACGTAACCCGGATAACCTCCGATTTATATTATGGGACTCGGTGTGTACCTTGAAGGAACAATTATCGAGATCCAACTTTCGGGACTCGGTGTGTAATACATTAAAATCTGATCATCATCAGAGGTTGCATCATAGAAAGCATCTCATCCGGCCGACAATAGCGCGACTTTGGTGTGAGAAAATACATATATATATATATATATATATATGAGATACAAATATAATAAAATAATGACATTAAAACCATAATCGAAAAGATGACGTAATCATGGTCTTATAGGAACACCTCATCGATTTATATTATGGTGCAATCATCATCGCTATATCTCACCTTTAAAAGAAAGAGGAATAGCCTTAACATACCTTTTGGTCTCCATAACTACTCAACGTTTATCCTTCCAATGTCATAAATCTACATGTAAACCATTCATACTATTGTTAGGATCATTGTCACATGCTTATCTTAAGCCTTCAATTTAAATCCATCTAGAATCTGCCGAAATTCGGGCAGCATCTCCCCTGTTTATATGCCTAGCCCGAAATCACAATTCAATAACCAACAACAACAACAATAATACCAACATCACAACAGCATTATCAACACCAATAGGCTCCATAAAACATCCCACACGATGTTTTCCAAGTTTCTTAACTAACCAACTTGTTATACGACTATTTAATAACTTTATCTCCGTAAATAAACTGAAATTACTATTAATAAGGAGAGATTCATGCCTTATTCTTGCTAGAGCAGCAATATCTTCAATATTTACTGTGAATCCAAGCCAATTCCAACGCAAGACAAAACTATAATCGCGACTACACGTTACCCGGACCTCGATTAATACCGTCACTTGAAATTACTCAAAATCCTCACTTTTATGTTGTATGTATGCTCCCTTATGTTGCTGAGTGTTTTGGGAAATTATTATGGAGAAAAATTGGGGTTTTAACCCTTATATAGTGAGTTGAAGTCGGTGGCACGGTGACTATAGCACGAACCGTGCTTCCGCGCGGTCGGAAATCGCTCGATCGCCTAACTTGTAATGTCTATAATTCTCTACTCCAATATCGTATCGATGAGCGGTTTTTTGAATTAGAAACTAGACTTCATGAACTTCGATTTAGGATTTTTGCTTTGCTTAAAAACTCCTCATATACTAAAAGATTTTCTTTCTTAAAGTTGGACCAAAATTGCCCCTCATATTTTTCCATAAAATCCAACAAACTTAATCTCCTTGATTTACTTGCCCTCCAATCCTTCCGTAGCTTATTATATGAACTTAAAACCTCGTATAACCATGAGATAGGTGCATAAAATCTCACATATCCTGGGAAGTCCTCCAGGCCTACGCTTAAAACAACCAATGCCTAATAGATTTCACGTACAAAATTACGAGGTGTAACAATAACTTTGGGCCGAGAGAGGGAATCTCAAACGAAACTGCAATGCTCCAATTAACACATGAAATAGAAAACAAAGAGGAGGAAAAGATTAGAAGCAAATATCAACATTAATAACCACAAAGCTAGCTGGTTAACATGCCATCTAAGATGAGATAATGTTCAGAATTTAGAATCAAACATTTAGTCTACTTGAGAAAGTGATTGGACTGGTTTATGCAAATATTCAAAACAAACTAAACGCGTTATGAACTCATGAACCTTCTTTAAACTTCAAGATAGAGTTATGGTGCTATATTTAGCCTATCACACTATGTAACAAACAAACTTATATCTTATAATGTGTAGATCTGAATACTTCACCCTCTTTGCGTAACTTAGCGTGGTACGCCAAGACATGACAACAATTAGAAGAGATGACATGGCCAGTTGAGTTTACTAAAAAATACATCTTAACATGTTCCACAAAAATTATTTCATCTTATACCTAACGTGTGTAAACAAACATGAATCCTTTTGTAGCCTTTTGTTACAATAGGAGATCTTATAACATGTACTTATCATATAGAGAGTTCTAGATTAGCTATAACTGCCACTGCTTTCCTAAGCCAAAGTAACAAGTCCAGGCTAAACTTTCTAGAGATTCGCACAAGACATAACAGCTTACCCAAACTTCCATCTTTAAGCAACTAAATCACAAATACATATTCTTAGAAAAGGACACACCTAAACAAATTCTTTTCTTTCTCTTTGTTAAACTAACACATATTGCTTTTGAAACAAACGATGGTCTTTTTTAAGCAAGAATTTAAACACATAAGAGAGGTAGAATCACTGATCATCAAGCATGAATTGAAGTTTATTAAAACTTCGTTAACTAGCTCACAAACATACAAGAGAAGCAAAATAGCTACTGGATTTCTACATATGCCCCTTGTTATGGTTCACTTTTATGCGAGGCATAAAAGCCACTTCGAGGTTGTGGACTCTATTGGATTTTTATATTTTTTAGAGTCGCCACCTAATTTATAAGGAAAATTAGAAAAACCAAGTTAAAATCCTTTTTAAACCAGAGTTCGAGGTAAGGGTTCTGGTGATCCCCTAGGAAAGGTTTTAAGCACCCTAGTATTAAGGATTCGTATTCGAGCTTCAATGTGTGATTTTGTTATAATTATTTGCTAAAATGATTTTCTTTCTTGTATAACTTGTCATGGCATATCACAAAATAATTTTGGAAAAATCCTTTTATTTGAAGTTAAAAAGAATTGGATTTCCCTTTGAAAATGTATATAAGGGTTGAAGTCATTTCATCTTTTTGGACCAAAACACACTTAAGATTTCTCTTAAGTAGAGTTTCAACTAACTTGGTCCAATGTTATGCCTTTAGTCCTTATAAATTTTATTTCTTTAGAAATATTGAGTGCACTTCCTTTGTAAATATGCCATGAGTTTATACAAGTACATATAAAAGGAGTTTATTTCAAATGTAACACTTTATCCATTTTTTATCCATTCTTGAGGTCAACACCATACTCTACTTTTAAACCTATTCCCCAAACTAAGGTTTAAGTGTATTTCCTTTGTTTGAATGACTTAATGTTTGGGCTTGGCCCACAAATATTTTTGCAAAATCCTTAAGTTTCTTATAGGTTTTGAAATCCATTTTTTCCACAAACACTTGCAATCTTCTTAAATCAGTTTTTCAGTCGCTTAAGTCCCAAAATTACTGCAGATTATTGTCTTGCGAATAGTCTAAATCATTTCTGTTTTCAACTTAATGAAACCAGTGTCGAAATGTTGATTCATTTTTCTCAAAGAATAGCACATATATATACACTCAAACATACCGTTTCCAGTTTGCAAAATGAAGCAAACGACCTGGAAAATCATTTTTGTTTTAAGGCCTTATTTCAATATCTTTTGCTAGGTCTAATTTGAAAATCATTTGAAGGGTCCTATATGTTCTAAATGATATATGTATCGTTTGCCTAAGATGTCTTAAGTTCATAGCCCTTCAGGTTTCAATATTCAATGCATTCGGACTCGATCAAAGAAAGAGGTTGGGCCTCTGACCCAACAAAGGCTCATAAGGAAAACTGGCCCAAGTGGCCCGACCTGTGGTTTAAACTTCAAAAAAAATATACCGGTTAGAAAGCACCTAAACTCAACAAACTATTTGAACATAAAATAATACTTGTACACAATCACAAATATGACAATATACATCGTTTAGCATGTGTAACAAACATACGTTAAAACTTGGACCATTCCAATCAAAGAAAAGACGAGCCCAAATAGCATAAAGAAAAGGTTAGTAAGCCCAAACACACTATCGTGCACGGAGTATAACATAATCAGCCCCAATTTAACTGCAAGATGACTAAAGGGGGTGGGACAAATCGATTTCAATATTCAAACAAAAGCATGATATACGGTGGGTATACACAATATACATCCCAATGTATGTTCCAGTATATTATATATATTGTTATACCTAACGTGTGTATATTCAAACAATAATACTAGATTTGAATAGACATTCTTTCAACAAAGTCTTAATACATCGATTTTACACATGTATATAGAGAATATACACCAATATGTCAACACATTTATCAAAGACTATCAGAGAGCTTTGTTAATGAATACTAGTACAAGCGATGTTTCATTCACTTTTAAAAGAAAAAGGACACAAGAGCTTCTTTCTATATTCATCTTATCAACATATGATGCACACCTTAAGTTCAACTTTTCAAGCATGGTATTCAATCAAGGAAATCACGAGTTTTAGGTATTTCAAGTTTTATTCTTGGACAGAGAATATGTGCAACCATAAGACAAACTTTTTACACATGGTTTCTTTTCTCTTTGTTAATTCAAAGAAAATCATAAGACAACATTTAGAACCGAGTTGACATGTCTACACCAAAGTAAGCCAAAACGATGGAACACTTTTGAACTAGACCAAGTTAAGCAAAAGAAAACTAACAACTTAGATGTTGTTCGTCATTTATTGAATCAAACAAAGAAACAACTAACCAAAACAAACTAAACATGAAAATCATAACAAGGAGACTAAACAGACTTGATGGACATTAGCTAAGCAATCATTTAGACAAAACACACAACTAACATGCTCCTTATAACTCAACATAAACTCAACAGAAGTACATGCTTTTATAACCTAGGCTAAACCTCATGAACAAAGAGTTATGCTTGGCATAAAAGCCACTTCGAGGTTGTGGACTCTATTGGATTTTTATATTTTTTAGAGTCGCCACCTAATTTATAAGGAAAATTAGAAAAACCAAGTTAAAATCCTTTTTAAACCAAAGTTCGAGGTAAGGGTTCTGGTGATCCCCTAGGGAAGGTTTTAAGCACCCTTGTATTAAGGATTCGTATTGGAGCTTCAATGTGTGATTTTGTTATAATTATTTGCTAAAATGATTTTCTTTCTTGTATAACTTGTCATGGCATATCACAAAATAATTTTGGAAAAATCCTTTTATTTGAAGTTAAAAAGAATTGGATTTCCCTTTGAAAATGTATATAAGGGTTGAAGTCATTTCATCTTTTTGGACCAAAACACACTTAAGATTTCTCTTAAGTAGAGTTTCAACTAACTTGGTCCAATGTTATGCCTTTAGTCCTTATAAATTTTATTTCTTTAGAAATATTGAGTGCACTTCCTTTGTAAATATGCCATGAGTTTATACAAGTACATATAAAAGGAGTTTATTTCAAATGTAACACTTTATCCATTTTTTATCCATTCTTGAGGTCAACACCATACTCTACTTTTAAACCTTTTCCCCAAACGAAGGTTTAAGTGTATTTTCTTTGTTTGAATGACTTAATGTTTGGGCTTGGCCCACAATGATTTTTGCAAAATCCTTAAGTTTCTTATTGGTTTTGAAATCCATTTTTTCCACAAACACTTGCAATCTTCTTAAATCAGTTTTTCAGTCGCTTAAGTCCCAAAATTACTGCAGATTATTATCTTGCGAATAGTCTAAATCATTTCTGTTTTCAACTTAATGAAACCAGTGTCGAAATGTTGATTCATTTTTCTCAAAGAATAGCACATATATATACACTCAAACATACCATTTCCAGTTTGCAAAATGAAGCAAACGACCTGGAAAATCATTTTTGTTTTAAGGCCTTATTTCAATATCTTTTGCTAGGTCTAATTTGAAAATCATTTGAAGGGTCCTATCTGTTCTAAATGATATATGTATCGTTTGCCTAAGATGTCTTAAGTTCATAGCCATTCAGGTTTCAATATTCAATGCATTCGGACTCGATCAAAGAAAGAGGTTGGGCCTCTGACCCAACAAAGGCTCATAAGGAAAACTGGCCCAAGTGGCCCGATCAGCTGTGGTTCCATGCAAAGAAGGGGGAAAAAAATATACCGGTTAGAAAGCACCTAAACTTAGCAAACTATTTGAACATAAAATAATACTTGCACACAATCACAAATATGACAATATACATCAGTTACTGTTTAGCATATTTACTGTAACAAACATACGTTAAAACTGGACCATTCCAATCAAAGAAAAGACGAGCCCAAATAGCATAAAGAAAAGGTTAGTAAGCCCAAACACACTATCGTGCACGGAGTATAACATAATCAGCCCCAATTTAACTGCAAGATGACTAAAGGGGTGGGCCCAAATCGATTTCAATATTCAAACAAAAGCATGATATACGGTGGGTATACACAATATACCACCCAATGTATACCAGAGTATATAAGGAGTATATATTGTGTATGCCTGGTGTATATTCAACCACAATAATACTAGATAAGAAGGAAAGAGGAGGAGAGGCAGTCGAGCAAACAGGAATAGACATTCTTCTCAACAAAGTCTTAATACATCAGATTTTACACATGTATATAGAGAATATACACCAATATGCTCAACACATTCCCTTCTCAAAGACTATCAAGATGCTTTGTTAATGAATACTAGTACACAGTAGCTGATGTTTCATTCACTTTTAAAAGAAAAAGGACACAAGAGCTTCTTTCTATATTCATCTTATCAACATATGATGCACACCTTAAGTTCAGCTTTTCAAGCATGGTATTCAATCAAGGGAGATACTGAGTTTTAGGTATTTCAAGTTTTAAAAAAACTAGCAGACCCTCACATGGACAGAGAATATGTGCAACCATAAGACAAACTTTTACTACACATGGTTTCTTTTCAGCTTGTTAATTCAAAGAAAATCATAAGACAACATTTAGAACCGAGTTGACATGTCTACACCAAAGTAAGCCAAAACAGTGTGAACACTTTTGAACTAGACCAAGTTAAGCAAAAGAAAACTAACAACTTAATGTTGTTCGTCATTTATTGAATCAAACAAAGAAACAACTAACCAAAACAAACTGAACATGAAAATCATAACAAGGAGACTAAACAGACTTGATGGACATTAGCTAAGCAATCATTTAGACAAAACACACAACTAACATGCTCCTTATAACTCAACATAAACTCAATAGAAGTACATGCTTTTATAACCTAGGCTAAACCTCATGAACAAAGAGTTATGCTTGGCATAGCTAATCTAGACATATTGGACTCAAACAAATCATTCAGGTTATACTTATTATGCATCTAGACTGACCTATTAACCATTAGACATAAGTTTTCACATGCTTTCCATGATTTAGAACAAAACCAATATCCAGTCAACCCCCACTAGTTCATAAGGAGCATACATACTACTCTTGATCAAACTGCATATAGCATAGGACTCATACAATTGTAATTTTAAAATAACAGACCTATTATGAAGCTATTATGTGTTAAATTGATCCAGTTGACCAAGCAAGTACCTAATATGTGTTAGGTCAGACTTTCCTACCTTTAAACTAGTCAGCACCAGACTAATCAACATGTTTAAGAAGACTGAATATTGACTAATATTGATGCTAATCATATTTGAACTTGTTTTAACAAATGGTTATGAACTCACCTAGAAGTTAACTGATTCACATACTTGTGCATAGAAGTTAAGCTGAACTGTGTCTAATAAGGCAAGTATGAAAGCTCACTGATATCATAATGATTAAGTTAGACTAATCTGTCATTAGAACTAAATAATCTTGATCCTACATAGACACTGATTGACATCAAAACACATAGGAATACATGCTAATGTTCAAAACTAGACTAAATACATAATAATCACATACCCATTTCTAAATTAAACTTAAATAAGCATAAAGATTAACATGCAGAAGATTCTTCTGCATAAATCTATCTAACTTAATAACTAGACTAACCTAACAAGCATGATATTAAATAATAACTAAACAAACCAGGCATTTAATGATACTTCTACTACTATGCTAATCTTACAACTAATTTAACAACTAATCTTAATAGTTAATCACTATATAAAGCATATAAACACATAAAAATGAAAGATTATTAAAAAGATAAACTAAAAGGAATAACCTTTACCTTTTTCAAGTGCAGCCTTGGTCGAGGTTTGGAATTGAAGCTCCTTGCTCCTCCGAATCCCACACTCAGCCGTGAAATGAAAACGAATAAGATTAAAACTAGTTGTCTATCATACCCTAACGAGGAGCATAACGAGCACCGACCTGTAGGCCGGATACCACCTGGCGTAACAATTACCATGATTATCATATAGCCGTTATTCGATATAATATGACTCAAAAGACACTTGCACGCAAAAAATGCCCAATCATCAAAATATGCAATGACCCAACATATATATACACACACACATACATACACATAAGCGAGACGACAAGGTCTCTACAAACATCATAAGTGTCATAAAGCTGGCAAGACCATCAGGAGAACATCGAAACCAAAACAAGGCCGACGAGGCCAGACATAGCATCTATATACACCACTATGTCTATGAGCCTCTAAGAGTGTGCATACAAAAGCATAAAGGTCGGGACAGGGCCCCGACATACCCATAGCATATGAATACATATTGTAATAAAATAAGATGTACCAAGATAAGCAAGTCCGGAGGAGTGGTACTTGCTGACGCCGCTGAGCTAACAATCCTACTGCGGTGGTGGTCCTCCGCTACACCTGTCAAGACCTGCAACACGAAATGCAGCGTCCCGAGGGATGGGACATCAGTACCGAGTATGTAACGCAGGAAACAATAACATAAGTAAGACATAAATATAAAAGAATAGAAGTAACCTGGGCCATCTGTGGACGTACAACATGCAATGCATGAGTTTAAAAAAAATTATATGCAAGTATATACATATAGTACATCATCATCATTATATCGTCATCATGTCATCATCATATCGTCCTCAACCCGCATCCGGGGAGCATCATCATCGTAACATGCCCACTGCAGTGGTGTGCACATCTACGTGCCTGCCCGACCGACTATAGCGCAGCGTGGTGTAGTAAAATAGTGAAATACATAGATATATTTATTAAATGCATGAAGGAGTCATAAAAGTAACACATGGGCCATTCGGAGTGACGCAAGGTCATTAACCTCCGAAGAACGTATGGACACTAGTGAAGGCATCAAAGAACTTTTACGTAGAATCATATTATCATCACAAGGCTTGTCAAATACATTAACATTATGAGCTAAAGTCAATCAAAACTTCAAGGAAAGAACACGTGCATAAATCATAGAGTAGTGGAGTGAGGATGGTTTATGTGGAACGCTCATTCTTACGTATAGTAAATTCGTGCCAACGGAAAGAAGATAGCAAACACTTTACATACCTTGCTTATCAAGCCGCTACTTGAAGGAATTACTTATTCCAAGGCTTGCTCTTCCCTTGACCCTAAATAGGAACATGCAACCTCAATTAGACCTCAATTTGTTCATATATTAGCGTATATTCATTGGATTGTAAGACTAATTTGGGTTTATGAAAATTCGGGCAGCATTCCCTCTATTTCTATTCCGTTTCCAAGATTACAATAACAATAATACCAACACCAAAATCATCAATCCAAGTCAATATTCATATTATTTCCTCAACAACATTCAATATGAGATGTGTTTCATCTTTTAGATCAATTCGACTTAACCCACGACAATCTAACAAATATTACTTTGAATTAACTAAATTCTTTGATTATAGAGAAAGAATTTTATCTCAATTAGATTAATTAGTACTTGGTACTGGTTTGGACCCGAGATACACCTTTCCCACAGCGATATAAAGATAAAATCGAAGCTCACAACGTTACCCGCACTTCTCGAGCCTAGTTAGATGATAGATTGCAATACTTATGGTGGAGATTGGTGTAGAATCATTATGAGAGTGCATATATATGTTATGATGCTTCTAGTCTTTGAGAAACATGGTGGAAATAACATAGGAGGGGTATTTATACTCGTGGTGGTCGGTTTCCACCGCCTCACTTTGACGAACACATTGACGGACCGTCAATATGTTGACGGTTCATCAATGTACAACTTTCGAGTTGCCATTAGAGACCACCCTATGAGTGGTGATTGACGGTGGGGGTTGACGGCCATCCTTCATGTTGGTGGTTCGTCAACATTGCCGTCTAGTTGCACCTTTTCCAGGATTGGCTCCTGTCGATTCGTTCAACCTCCAATCCTTCCGATACTTGCTAAACATGAACTTAAACCTTTGTTTACATGGAATCACATCTTTAACAAGAGTTTTAATCCCTTGAAAAGTGTTCGTCATGGCTCCTACCTATTGTAAACTCAAAGAAGCTATCATTCTACAAGCATACTATAAGCATATATCATACGTACTTAGCTCTTCGGAAAGTGAGATGTAATATTTCCCCCCTTAAGAACATTCGTCCTCAAATGTTTTAGAAAATGTGAGGTATACTTGCTTATGCACATTTTGGCAAAAATTGCGGCGGAGTTTCTCCTGTAAATTGGGTACTATCAATGCCTGCACACAGCAAACCCAATCTACATGCCATACAGGATACTATATTCGTCAACACATAATCATATAGTAACATAATAGCATTTCCCATTATATTGCTTCTCAAAAAGTTTAAATATGACTTTTACCTTGCAAGTCATTTGTTGGTAGAGCGGAATCCTGTAAAGTTCCTTCTGGGATAGCATCATCTACATTATAGAGCAAAAGTTACATTTGAATCTTAGCGTACTTGTTTAAGTTAATGTCATTGAGGGAGATTGAAGGATGTCTAGTTATTAAGTACTTGTAGCAGGGAATAAGTGTGGGTATTTGGACTTCATTTCCCCCTCGGCTTCCCATGTCATCTCTTCCCTGTTCTTAGTTCTCCACAGAACCTTTACTGAAACCATATCTTTGGTTCTAAGTCTACGGACCTGTATGTCGAGAATGGCAATCGGTTCTTCCTCATAGGATAAGCTTTCCATAACTTGTATATAATTGACAGGTACTATTCTAGAGGGATCTCCGATACATTTCTTCAACATAGATACATGAAAGACCGGATGGACTGCTTGCAGTTCTGATGGTAGCTCCAATTCATAAGCTACCTGACCTACTCGTCGGACAATCTTATAAGGTCCGATGTATCTAGGACTGAGCATCCCTTTCTTACCAAACCTCATTATGCCCTTCATAGGTGATATTTTCAGAAACAACCAATCACCTACCTGAAATTCCAATTCTCGTTGTCGTACATCTGCATAAGATTTCTGACGACTCTGAGCTGTACGTAACCGTTCTTGAGTAAGCTTTATCTTTTGAATAGCTTGAGGTATAAGATCTGGCCCAAACAAACTTGCTTCTCTGGCTTCAAACCAACCGGTAGGAGATCTACACTTCCTAGCATACAAAGCCTCATACAGAGCAATTTTGATGCTGACGTGATAGCTATTATTATAGGCAAACTCTATAAGAGGAAAATTATCATCCCAACTTCCTTTGAAATCCAGTACACATGCCGGTAGCATATCTTTCAAAATCTGAATAGTTTGCTCAGCTTGTCCGTCTGTCTGTGGATGGAAGGCCGTGCTAAGATTTACTTGAGTACCAAGACTTTTTTGAAAAGATTTCCAGAAATTTGCCGTAAACTGAGCGTCTCTATAAAAAAATAATTGACATAGGGACACCATGAAGGTGCACAATCTCTTTAATGTATGACTTGGCACAATCTTCAGCAGTATAAGTAGTCTTTACTGGTAAGAAATGGGTTGATTTGGTTAGCTTATCGACGATCAGCCAAATAAAATCAAACTTGCGATAAGAATGGGGCAATCCCGTAATGAAATCCATATTAATCACTTCCCATTTCCAAGTCGGAATCTCCATTTCCTATAATAAGCTGCTAGGTTTCTGGTGTTCAATCTTCTCTTGTTGGCAAGTGGGGCATTGAGCTACAAAGATCGCAATATCTTTCTTCATATCGTTCCACCAATAGAATCCCTTTAGGTCATGATACCTTTTTGTGGAGCCAGGATGAATAGAATATCAGGAATAATGGAATTCTGACATAATTCTGTCCTGAAGTCCGGCTACATTTGGAACACACAAATAACCTCGATGTTTAAGAACCCCATCTGGATCGAGTTCAAAGCCTGAAATCCAGTTTTGTTGAACTCCTTCCTTGAGATTGACCAGAACTGGATCTTTATACTGCTGAGCCTTTACTTCCGAGGCAAGAGTCGATTGTGACATATTCTATAGGGGAACCCAAGTATTTTCTGAATCTAATAAGTGAACTCCTAGGCTTGCTAGGCGGTGAAGTTCTTTAGTCATTTTCAGCTTTTCAGCTGGCACATGAAATAAACTACCCATCGACTTGCGACTTAACGCATCAACAATAATATTGGCTTTTCTAGGAGGATATAAGATATCAGCATCATAATCTTTCAGCAATTCGAGCCATCTTTGTTGCCTCAAGTTCAACTCCTTTTGCTTGAATATATAATGAAGGCTTTTGTGATCTGTATAAATATCAACATGAACTCCATATAAGTAATGCCTCCATATATTCAGAGCATAAATTACCGCCGCCAACTCAAGATCATGGGTTGGATAGTTCTGCTCATGTTTCCGCAACTGCCTGGAGGCATAAGCGATCACCTTACCATTTTGCATTAGTACACATACCAGACGTGTGCGTGAAGCATCACAATATATAGTGTAATCCTCAGTGCCTTCTGGAAGGGTAAGAACAGGGGCGGACCTCAATTTGTCCTTCAATTTCTGAAAACTCTATTCGTAAGGTTCTGACTATTGGAACTTAGTCGCCTTCTGAGTTAACCTTGTCAACGGGGCTGCTATAGAAGAGAATCCTTCTACAAATCTCCAATAATATTCCGAAAGTCCCAAGAAACTTCGAACCTTTGAGGCTGTTGTTGGCCTGGGCCAATTCTTAATGGCTTCGATCTTCTGATTATCAACTTTAATGCCCTCGTCAGGCACAATATGGCCTAGAAAAGCCACTGAATTTAGCCGGAATTCACATTTGGAGAAATTTGCGTACAACCTTCAATCTCGCAATGTTTACAACACCTTCTGCAGGTGATCAGCATGTTCTACTTCAAAACGAGAATATACCAGGATATCATCAATGAATACAATAACAAAGACATCCAAGAACGGCCGAAATACAGTATTCATTAGCGCCATGAATGCCGCTGGAGCATTTGTCAACTTGAAGGACAAAACTAAGAATTCAAAATGCCCATGTCTCGTTCGGGAAGCTGTCTTTTGAATATCTTTGCCTTTTACACATAGCTGATGATACCCTGACTTTAAGTCAATCTTCGAGAAACATTTGGCACCCTGCAGCTGATCAAATAAATCATTAATTCTGGGCAATGGATATTTATTCTTGATAGTCACCTTATTTAGTTACCGGTAGTCAATACAAATTCTTAGTGATCCATCCTTCTTGCACACAAATAACACTGGCGCTCCCCACAGAGAAGTGTTGGGCCTAATAAAGCCTTTATCTAGCAAGTCCTGCAATTGCACCTTGAATTCTGGCAATTCGGCAGGGGATATGATAGGGAGGAATAGAGATGGGCTAAGTGCCCGTATACATATCAATCGCAAATTCGATTTCCCTTTCGGGAGGAAAACCTAGTAATTCAACGGGGAATACATCCTGAAATTCATTTACAACTGGAACAGACTGTAGAGTTGGTGGTTCGGCTTCAGTACTCCTAACTCGAACCAAATGATAAATATAGCCTTTGGAGATTATCTTCTGCTCCTTAAGGTAGGAAATAAACCTACCCTTCAGTGCGGGGTATTGCCTTTCCATTTAAGGATTGGCTCGCCAGCGAACTAAAATTTCACGGCTTTGGACTAACATTCGACATTGGCATAGTAAGAAGCTAGCCAATCCATACCCATAATGGCGTCAAAGTCCACCATCTCTAGTTCCATTAAATCAGCAAGAGTTTCACGGCCACATATCGTAACTACACACTTACGATAAATTCGTCTCGTAATAATAGGTTCCCCGACTGAGGTAGAAATGGAGAAAGGCTTGGATAATGATTCTGGCTTAATACCAAACTTGACAACAACATATGGAGTGATATAAAATAATGTGGAACCTGGATCGATTAAAGCATCAACATCGTGAGAATAGATGGATAAGATACCTATCACAACATCTGGGGATAAGTCAAGATCCTGCTACCCTGTGAGTGCATAAATACGGTTCTTACTGCTACCTGAACCAGATGTCTGACCTCTGCCCCTACCTCTACTTTCCCGGACTGGAGAAGAACCTTGCCCAGGAGGGCGAATAGAATATGAAGACCCTGCTACCGAACCTGTCGGCTGCACCGGGCCACCCCTACCTCGAGACGGACAATCCCGCATAACATG
This sequence comes from Lycium ferocissimum, assembly GCF_029784015.1. NCBI lineage: Eukaryota > Viridiplantae > Streptophyta > Magnoliopsida > Solanales > Solanaceae > Lycium > Lycium ferocissimum. The sequence goes on from NW_026720893.1 coordinate 62,853, forward strand.
ATTAGGCTGCCTATAAGTGTAGCACACCCCCATACCTTAGTGGCACTGGCCAAAGTGGCCCTTACCACACTGATCACAACGGGGCAATGGGGGCCGTGCCTGACTGGACTCTCCCCTATAAGAAGAAGCTGGTGCCCTCGAACTCTGACCAGGTCCAGAATAAGTGAAACGGTCACAACGCTGCCCCTGAAACCGTGAAGGTGCACTAACTACTGAAGGGGCTGGTCGTCTGGAGGAATGAGGCTGATAACCTCCCTGATAATCGCCCGAATAACCTGTGGACCTTGCCCGCTTATGACGACCCCTATCCGGATCTTGCTCGGCCTGCTGCTGATGCTTACGATCCTCCAGATTCTGAGCATATGCTTGAATACGAGCAATATCCATACCGTCCTGAAGTGAGGCCATCATACAATCAGGTGAGGCCCAAGCCCTATCACAAAACGATGTACCCTATTTTCCATTTCAACAACAATTACTAGGGCATATCTGTCCAAATAGTTTAACTTCAAACTATATTCTCGAGCACTCATATTATTCTGGAAAAGTGATAGGAACTCATCAACCCTGGCCTGCAAATCTCGGCGGGCAAATAATGAGCCAAGAAGGCCCTGGTAAACTCGGATCATACTGTTGGAGGTGCATTCTGCCCTCTCGACTGTAGCCAGGATTCCGACTATACTGCTACCATATCCTGTAATCTATAAGAAGCCAACTCTACTGATTTTGTATTAGAGGTAGGCGTTACCCTCAAAGTACGACCCATTCGATCTATAAAGTCCCGGGGATCCTCCTTTGGGTTTGACCCCGTGAAGGCCGAAGGATGCAAATTAAGAAAATCACGAACGTAGGAATTGACAGCCATATCGAAAGGCTAGCCTACAGCTGAGTTTGAGCGGCTACAAATCTAGTCAATAACTAGACTGCATCTCGCAAGTCTTGATCTGGAGCAGCAAGGGGAGGAGCTGGAGGCTGAGGAGCCGAAGGAACTGGAGCCCTTCCATGCTCTTCTGCAACTGGAGAAATAGGGGTAGCATGCGAGGGAGTGGCGCTCTGAGCCTCGCTATGTCCTAACTCAGCCAGGGGTACTTGACTAGTACCTTCCCCAACAGTGCCCAGTCTTTTGCTAGCTTTCGTCTTTCTCGGAGGAATCGCTAAAAATTAACAAGGAAATATTAGATAATTGCATTATTACTTGGCTCTATCGCACGATCTACATCATGAAGAAAAGTGACTTCCTAAATGCCCTATAGCCTCCTGGCTATAAATATTGTCACGACTCGACTAGGGGCCATGACGGGTACTCGAGGCTGACCACCGAGCACCACTAATACTACTACTCGTCCTGCGTTCATTCATTATTCTCATGCTTCTAATCATAGGAAACCATTTTCACTTTGAAACATATTTACCCTTAAATACACAAGCCCTTTGGCTTTCAAAATAATGTATATACAACGAGGAAATCGTGAGACCATACTACCCACACGTACGTATCTACGAGCCTCTATTAGAGTGCTAGACATATGGACGGGACAGGACCCCGTCGTGCCCAAAATATATGTACACAAAATAATAATCAATGGAACCTCCGAAACAATGGAGTGCTCTCAAAGTCTGCTGATAGCTCCTACGAATCTGGATCACCTCCTTGTCTACCTGTGGGCATGAACACAGCGTCCAAAGAAAAAAGACGTCAGTACGAGCATTGTACTGAGTATGTAAGGCATGAATAAAATGAACATAATAGAGAAATCATAAGACATGAGATGAATATACATAACCTGCTTAACTTTTAAGAGCGTGTGCATTGTAATCATATCACGTATATCATCATGTCACATATACTATCGTCGTTAACCCGCGTCCGGGTAACCATCATACGCCGCCCACTAGTGGTGTCATGCCCGACCCTCTAGGCTCGGTGTAGTCGTAAGCAGCCCGCCTTAGCAGTGTCATGCCCGGCCCTATGGGTTCGGTGTAATCATATGCAGCCCGCCTTAGCGGTGACATGCCCGGCCCTTTAGGCACGGTGGAATCGTATCATCATGAACTCATCATTATCATACATTAGTCATAGAATATGCATTAGAGCTTAAAGACAATTTATAACTATATCGGGGTGACATAAGGTCGAGAACCCCCGATTATATTATGGGGTGATCATATTCATCATATCTCACCTTGAAGGAACTAACATCGTAAGGTGAGTGTTCACAATGAACAACATCAATGGATTATACTTAGTATCATTACCTTCATGGAACATCATATCATGGACTTTAGAATTCTTTAAACTTAACTCATCATACTCGTAACATATCTCATTTCTTTATCTCATGTGAAGCTCTTTATAATCGTAGACTCATAACTTCCGATAAACATATAGGAGAGTCATGTAAAGATAGAAGAATTCATGCCTTAGGAAGAAAGGACTAGCCGTACATACCTTTTCGTTTACCTACTCTATCGCTTGAACGTTCTTCTCCAAAGCTCTCATTTCTACCTTCAAGGGAGTTTGTACTAGCGTTAGATAATCGATAACTTAAGCATGCTTGACTAAAGCTAGAGAAAATTGGGCAACATTTCCTTTGTTTGTACAACTTTCTCCATATCATATATCAACTCCCAAACATCTATAATAACATTCACAATATCATAAGCAATAATCTCTATTCACCTATATTCTCCACATTTCGCAATTTCATTTCAAATCATCCATAACCATGGTCATAGTGCACTATTACATTTACCCACATATAATGTTTATTCCATGCTCTTAATATCAATAGTAATATAATTATAATCACAACACATCAAGAATCATGACTCATTTGAAGCTACTACTAAAAAATGCCACTATTCTTATATTTATGACCCATTTTCTATCTCCTTCTGCAATCCAAGTCTTTCAACCTCTCAATACTTTAAACAACATGGAATGATCATAAAACTTACCTTTGATAGTGTGGGAATGATCTTTGAGTGGAAATACTTCACTTGAGCAAAACTCTAGTTTCACTTCCAATGGGATTTCTTGTCTTGGATGAACTCTAATGAGTTTCTTGCACTTAATTATCTTGGTCTGATGAAATTGATCTTTGATTTGCCTTGAATTGGTGTTGATGAAATATGTAGAACACTCTAGAAGCCTTGAGAGATATGGAGAAGTGGAAAGAATGAGAAAATGAAAGTGGGAACACATATTTATACTTGCACTTAACTCAGTCCGTCGGGGCTTCCACGGACACTTATACGGTCCGTACAACAATATACGGTCTGTATAAGTGACCGTACTTCACCATCAGAGAAACAAGATTTCTGTTGGGTGCTATACGGACCCTTATACGGACCGTATAATGTTATACAGACTGTATAAGCGGTCGTATAACCCCACCTCCTGGAAATTGTTTCCGTCGTTCGTTTGATCTCCAATCCTTATGGAACCTTCTTAACACTTGTTTAACATCTTATTAGCAATCCAAGGAGCATTATAACTTCTTCTTTTAGACATCATCAGGTTGACATTAACTCGATACGGTACACATCCTTCTTCAAAGTACAACTTGCGCTCAACATTCTTTAACGAACTTTCTTCTCTTACTTCCAACATCTTTGGAATCTAACTTAAAATCATTAAACAACCTTTCTTACTTATTGAAACATCGTATACCTCTTACCCTGCGTTAGCCTATTCACTAGGCAACGACATGAAATTTTTCGTGGTGTAACAGATATGGTGCACGACATACCAATAACCTGGACTCTATTAGACACGGCTCATAGACATCCCTAGGACTGACCTTGCTCTGATACCAAGTTTATTATACCCCGACGAGGAGCATGACGGGCACCGACCTATAGGCTGAATACCATCTGGCGTAACAATTACCATGATTATCATATAGCCGTCATTCGATATAATATGACTCAAACATGACTCAAAAGACATCTGCACACAGAAAAGGCCTAATTATCAAAATATGCAATGACCTAACATATATATATATATATATATATATATATATGTACATAAGCGAGCCGACAAGGCTATTACAAACATCATAAGTGTCATAAAGCTGGCAAGGCTATCAGGAGAACATTGAAACCAAAATAAGGCCGACGAGGCCAGACATAACATCTACATACACCGCTATGTCTATGAGCCTCTAAGAGTGTGCATACAAAAGCATAAATGTTGGGACAAGGCCCCAATGTACCCATATCATATGAATACATAACGTAATAACATAAGATATACCAAGATAAGCAAGTCCAAAGGAGTGGTACTTGCTGACGCCGCTGCTCTGACGCCACTGAGCTGACAATCCTACTGCGGTAGTGGTCTTTTGCTACACCTGTCAGGACTTGCAGCACAAAATGCAGTGTCCTGAGGGATGGGATGTCAGTACGGATAGAAGTACTGAGTATTTAAGGAAGGAAACAATAACATAAGTGTTATATCCCGTATTTTGGTACATTGGGATAATCCGAGTTAGTCATGATAAGTTAAGGACAAGGTTATATTTTCTTCTAATTTTGTTAAAAGTGTATAAGTTGCGTATTCATCATTTTTTTGGTATGGAGTGTTAAGGGTAAATTTAGAATAAGGAAAATTTGGGGTTAAAAGTGAATTATGGGAAGTTAAGCATTTCATGAAAATTAAGGGCTAGAAGTGAAATTTTGGAAACTAAATATTTCATGAAAATGGCCATATGTGGCCATGTGTGTGGTGTGGGCCATGGGCCACATGTGTTAATTATATAAGTGGACATAAGATGACTAATTAAGTCATCTTCATCATTCTTCACCCCTTAGAAGAGTTGAAAACCTTGGAGAAAAATCATAAGGGCCATGGCAAGAAAAAAGGGAAGATCATGAATAGTGATCAAAAAATATTTTCTTCTAGTTTTCCTACTAATTGGAAGGTGCTCTTTAACATGGAGTGGTTGTTGAAGCAAGCAAAGCGTTCGTTCTTGCAATTCTCATCCTAGCCGTGGGAGGAACTAGGTGAAAGAGGTGAGGTTCAATCTTATTTTTCATGTGTTATGGATGGTTTGTACATGTTGTGGTATGTGGAAATGAATGAAATTCATGAAATATTGCAAGTTGAAGTTGAGCCGTGTGTGTGTTGTTGTAGCCGTGTGGTGTGTGTTGTGTAAGAGGAGTGATGAATTAATTGTATTTATCATGTTTGTGTGTTGTTGTAGTGTGTAGAAAATGAATGAGACTCATAAAATTATGCATGTTGATGATTGGCTGTATAGGGGCTGTTTTGAGTAGGTTATGGCGAATTGATTTTACTTAGTATTTTGGTTGTGGTTGTCATGGATTATGTGATAAGAATGAAGGTATTGAATGATTCAAGTTGAAGTTGTAATTGTTGTGGATTTGGCCGTGTATATGCTATGTTGTGTAGAAGTGAAGAATCAATTCTCTTTAGTATGTTTGGGATGTTGTGTTGTGGATTCTATGATGCAAATGAAAGTTTAATGGTTCAAATTGAAGTTATAGTCGTTTGTGGTTTGTTATGGAAGTTAATGTGAATTAAATGTAGTTTCTTGAAATCTATGGAAATAATGTTGTGAACGTGTGGATTATTGAAGTAGTGGATGAATTTGGAAGAAAGAAATGTATTGTTGTTGTTCTTATGGCATTTGGAAGTTTCAGATAAGGTAGTATAATGGTTGAGTTGTTTTGAATATTGTGTGGATTGTTGGAAGCATTCTTGAATCTTATTTGAATGATCTCGGATTAGTATTTGAATATGTGGGCGACGATGTTGGTTTGAACGTATGTAGTCGAATTGAATGAATGGAATGTTGTCGAATTATATGGAAAAGAATTACTAATATTAGAATGCGTTTTGAATTGGGTATTGATGTTGTTTATATGGTTATTGGTATTGTTGTTGAAGAATTGGCAGTTAAATTCTCGGGGTGTTGAATTTACGGAAATCTTTTAATTCGTAAATAAAGTGCGAGCCCTAAAATGGGATTCCGAGGTGCCTATGACTAATGTTTGGTGTCTAATGACGTGCTGTAGATTTTGAGAAGCCGAGACTTGAGTTTGGATTAGCTTAGGAAGCAATCAAGGTATGTAAAGCTTATCCTTCTTTCCTTTTGGCATGTCCTAGACGCAAGTAAGTTATGATATATTATGAGCTTCGGGGGAAATTCTATTCGTAAAATCCGAGCATGTTTACGATGCTTATTTGCTTCTTGATGTTGGCATCTTTATATGGTCAAGCTATGGTTTATATGTCTTTGTATGATTGGTTTTCAAATGTGGCATAAAGAGTTTTGTAACTACGAACGTCCGTAACTTTCCGTATTTAACCGGATGGCTTTGATATGCTCGTAAATGATTCTATAACGTATAATGACTATGACTTTCGTAGGCGGGCCGGATTGGGTTGACGCTCGTCGTGGTCCGCGACTTTCTTCTGTATAGTTCGATGGCTTTTGAAAGAATTCAATATGACTATCTTTCCGACCCAAGTATGATTACTTATTTATCGGTTGAGTACGAAATAAGGATTTTTATGTATGTGATTTTGATACGTGACTATGGTTTCTGAAGCTCGGTTTGATATGTTCCCGAGTGATATTCGGAAGAAAACCTGATTTGACTATTGGTTCGGTTTTGAAATAACAGTTCGCTTTGATTATTCTGTTGAGTCTGTAATAATAATTTTTATGCATATGGTTACTTACGATTCTGCTCGTGCGTATGGTTGTTACATCTTTCGCCGAATCCCGGGCCGGTATGTTATCGTGCGCACTATGCTATATTCCGAAGTATGATGTGATATGATATATGATGTGATACGAAGTATGATGTGTTCGGAGGTATACAATATTCCGAAGTATGATGTGCTGTGGCGCCCAGATGGAGTGGCGATCACGTTCTGTCCGCCGGGTCCCATTATGGACCGCATGTGATGATATGATATGATATATGGTGTTATGATGTGTCCGGTACGCCGAGCCCCTTTCGGCCGGGTACTGTGTATATATGCTACGTTATATGTTATGTATATGTATTTTGGAATATGATCAGTTGGTATCGGAGCCGGTGGTGGGGCAAACCCAATGGTGGGGCAAACCCAGTGGTGGGGCAAACCCAATGGTGAGGCAAAATTCCACATTGGTTTAGGCCAATCCCACATTGGTTTAGGCCAATCCCATACTGGTTTAGGCCAATCCCACACTGGTTTAGGCCAATCCCACATCGATTAATGTCACCTTATATGATAAGTTATGATGTTATGATGTGTTACGGTATGTATATGATGATTATTCGCTTATGTCACTCAGTCCCATTATGGGCCGGATATGATACATGACATCGATACGCACGATTTGTATTTCAGGAGTAAGCATTTTGGTATTCTGATTATTATATTTGTCTTACATACCTCGATGTACGGTTTGTGTTTCGGATGCGAGCACTTTTGGTATTACGGTTATTATGCTCAATTTACGTACCCCTCACTTCGGTTATGATCTCGTTTTACGTAAGCCATGCTTTACGTACTCGTACGTATTCATCGTACTAACCCGCTTTCTTCGGGGGGTGCGTTCCGTACCGCGCGGTATGTACGGATGAGTGAAGATGTTCCAGCGGGATTGGCGAGCTCCATTTTCCCTCGGAGTGCTGCCAAGTCGGAATGTTAAAGTTGTGATATCTGGAGTTATATTAGAGACTTTGCAGACAGTGTCGAGTGTATGATATGTCAGATTTGTTTTGAGAGCGGCTATATAAGCCGATGTACTGTTGTGCATTATATTACAGATTTCACATGATTGCAGACTTTATTTGATTTGAAAAAGATGAAAAGCATGTTTGTTTTCTGCAAAAATTTTCATTATGTACTTATGTCATGTTTTGCGGGCCCAGTATGTTTATGAGTATTGTGAGAGTCAGCGGATTCGCTCGGCCCTAGGTAAGGGTCGGGTGCCCATCATGCCCTATCGGAAATTAGGGTGTGACAATAAGTAAGACATAGATATAAAAGAATAGAAGTAACCGGGGCTATCTGAGGACGTACAATATGCACTGCATGAGTTTAAAAGAAAATCATATGCAAGTATATACATTTAGTACATCATCATCATTATATCGTCATCATGTCATCACCATATCATCCTCAACCCGCGCATCGTCGTAACATGGCTACTGCAGTGGTATGCACAACTACATGTATGCCTGGCCGACTATAGGGCGGCGCGGTGTAGTAAAATAGTGCAATACATATATATTTATTAAATGCATGAAGGAGTCATAAAAGTAACACATGGGCCATTGGGAGTGACGCAAGGTCGTTAACCTCCGAAGAACATATGGACACTCGTGAGGGCATCAAAGAACTTTTACGAAGAATCATATTATCATCACAAGCTTTTCAAATACATTAACATTATGATCTAAAGTTAATCAACACTTCAAGGAAAGAACACGTGCATAAATCATAGAGTAGTGGAGTGAAGATGGTTTATGTGGAACGCTCATTGTTACATATAGTAAATTCGTGCCAACGGAAAGAAGATAGCAAACACCTTATATACCTTGCTTATCAAGCCGCTACTTGAAGTAATTACTTATTCCAAGGCTTTCTCTTCCCTTGCCCCTAAATAGGAACATGCAACCTCAATTAGACCTCAACTTGTTCATATATTAGAGTATATTCGTTGGATTGTAAGACTAATTTGGGTTTACGATAATTGGGGCTACATTTCCTCTATTTCTATTCCATTTCCAAGATTACAACAACAACAAAACCAACACCAAAAGCATCAATCCAAGTAAATATTCATATTATTTCCTCAACAGCATTCAATACAAGATATGTTTTGTCTTTTAGATCAATTCGACTTAACCCACGACAATCCAACAAATATTACTTCGAATTAACTAAATTCTTTGATTATAGAGAAAGAATTTTACCTCAATTGGGTTAATTAGTACTTGGTACTGGTTTGGACCCAAGATACACCTTTCCCACAGTGATATAAAGATGAAATCGAAGCTCACAACATTACCCGCACTTCCCAAGCCTAGTTGGATAATAGATTGAAATACTTATGGTAGAGATTGGTGTAGAATCATTAGGAGTGTATGCATATGTTATGATGCTTCTAGGCTTTGAGAAACATGGTGGAAATAACATAGGAGGGGTATTTATACTCATGGTGGTCGGTTTCCACTGCCTCACTTCAACGTGCACATTGACGGACCGTCAATATGTTGACGGTTCGTCAATGTGCAACCGTCGAGTTGCTATCAGAGACCACCCTCTGTGTGGTGGATTGACAGTAGGCATTAATGGCCATCCTTTATGTTGACGGTTCGTCAATATGGCCGTCAAGTTGCACTTTTTCCAGGCTTGGTTCCTGTCGATTCGTTCAACCTCCAATTCTTCCGATACTTGCTAAACATGAACTTAAACCTTTGTTTACATGGAATCACATCTCTAAATAGATTTTTAATCCCTTGACAAGTGTTCGTCATGGCTTGTACCTCTCGTAAACTCAAAGACACTATCATTCTACAAGCATACTATCAGCATGTCATAGGATTCGAGACGTACTTAGCTCTTTGGAAGGCGAGGTGTAACATTCTCAAAAGCTAAAATATGCCAATATCCAATTCTAGTCGGTTACTCGCTAAATTTCAAGTTTGGGGTGTGTGTTATGAAAAAGGGGTCCCTTTATATAGACTCTCAAAAACCCCAATTTTCTCTCAACAACAATGTGGGATAATTGGTTTTCAGAGGGATTTTCCTTGAATCCATGTGTTTCAACCAAAGCCAATAGAAATTGAGTGCAAACGGACAAAAATCGTTAAGGGTTCGTCCTCTTTAACCGTAGAAAAGAAGAAAAAATGAGAAATATGATAAGGTTTACCTCTTCTTGGTGGTGATGCGGTGGAGAGAGAGGGGAAACATTAATTGTTTTACCCGAAAAGACCACGCGGGGTCTGTAGAAAGCAAAATCGCATGGCGTTTTTGCCATTTTTTGCATCATGATGAAGAGAGAGAACGAAGGCTTTAGGGTTTTCCTATGAAACCCTTGTTGAAGGCCTTATGTGGTCTGCATTGTTACACCTCACACTTTCAGAGCATGAGCATGCTACGTACTTCACCGTATTAATGGAGTATCGGAGACGTCCCATGAAGTTTTGAAAGGTACAAGCCATGGGAAGTACATAGCAATGAAGTACAGAATGAATTACGATCTCTTAAGTCGTAACCGGGAAGGACAACCTTGGAACCAAAGGACATGACCATTATCAAGTATGATTAATGATAAATATCATGTATGGAGAGTTTCGGAAGATTCTGGGACCAAGTAAATCGAAGAAAATAAGTTTGTCAAAAATTTGAAAAAACGTTGACAGAATTTTGGGTCAACTTTATAGGGGTATATCTCCGGATATGTCAGGAGTTTTAAGGTGTTTCAAAAGCCTAAAATGAAGATCGTCGAGTCTAGTTTCTAATGCAACAAACCGTTCATCAATACGATATCGGAGTAGGGATTTATGGGCATTTTAAAACAGACAGCCAGAGGAATCCGAACCTGGGCGGAAAATTCGGAAAGCTCACTTAAAAGCCCACTTATGTGGTGACCCAGCCCGATCCGAGTTTGGCACCTATAAAAGGGCCTCTACACTTCATTTTATTCATTTTTCTTCAACTCCACAACTCTCTAGAAATCTGCTAGCATCTCCACACCCTTCTAGAATCTCCCACACTTCTTTCTCCATTATAAGAGTGTTCTTGAAGGTTCTCCAGCATTCTAAAATATTCTATACCATCACAAAAGAGGTTCAAACTCCAAAACCCAAGCTAATTCATGGAGAAGAATTGTTCTTGTCTGTACTTAATGTTGTGATGAATTTGGTCTTGGAAGAAGTTGAGTGGGGTGAAGTTCTTCTAGTGTAAGGTATGTTCTCCATCTTATTTCTCATGATTAAGTTGATTTGAAGGTTTAGCAAGTCCTATAAAAGAAGAGAATCATAGTAGAGAAGTCGAAAAGTATTAAAGTGAAGATGATGACTATGGAATGAATTTGAAAGGAGATTTTGGATTAATTTGAGATTAAATTGAATACAATTCTTTGATTATGGTATTGTGGATATTGTTATGGTTGGTTGAGAAATTGGGAAAAAATATCGTGTGGGATGTTTTATGGAGTATATTGGTGTTGATGATGATGTTGTTGATATTAGTATTGCTATTGTTGTTGTTTTGTTGGTATTGTGATTTCAGGCTAGGGATATAAACAGGGGAGATGCTGCCCGAATTTTAGCAGATTCTAAAGGAGTTTAGTTGAAGACTTAAGATAGGCATATGACGAAAAGTCTAACAGTAGTATGATTTCTCTTGAATGTAGATTTACGAGCTTGGGAGGATAAGCGTTAATTAGTAGGAGACCAAAAAGGTATGTTAAGGCTAGTCCATTTCTTTCTAAAGGCATGATTCCTTTCTTATGAACATATTCATGTTTTCCATAACATCCTTATTCCCTAAAAGCTAGAAGTTCATGATTCTCAAAGTTCTTATGATGCCAAAGATAGGTGTGTTCTATGATGATGATGATGATTCCATTCTTGGAGATTCCAAAGCTTATCGATTTGATGCTAATACGAGATTATTGAGCTTATTTCATGATTTCCTTGATTTTACCCATTGTTGTTGATCTCACCTCATAATACTTGTTCCTTCGAGGTGAGATATAGCGATGATGATAATTCCATTTCTAATGCTATCCAAGTTCATCGTTCTTGATACTCTCATGACACTATTGATCTCATCTTACGATAGTTGATCCTCTAAGGAAAGATATGGTGATAATGATAATGATGATTATGATGTGCTTTTATTTATATACTCTTATTGTTATATCTCGTATTTCGTACATTGGAACAATCCGGATTAATTATGATAGGTTAAGGACAAAACTATTCCGGGATACAAAGTCGAGACTTTTGACCTTCGATTTTATTTTTGGACATAAGTTGTGCATGAATTTGTTGCATGGGACAATTAGGAAAATTTGGGACCAAAATTGATATAGTTGGAACTTGCAAATCATGCAAATTAAGGCCCTAGGCCGTGTGAGTGGGAGATGGCTCCCACACAATTTTTGTGTCAACTTTTAATTGCTCCAACACATTAGTGTGGGCCAAGATCATGTGCAACTCTAGTGGGGGATTAAAAGATGACTTCTAAGTCATCCTTAGTCATTACAACACTTAGAAAAAAAAAAAAGGAACCAAGAAGTTGAAGAGAAGGTGGCTCTCGGCCAAGAACCAAGAAAACCAACTTTCATTCAAGCCCTTCCAAAATTATTTTGTTGATGCAAACCCACTATTTTGAGGTCCCTAAGTAGCGTGGAAGCATTGTTCGGGTCATCCAATCACCCGTTGTGTAGATTGCAAACCCTAGGCAAATTGGGGAGTTGAAGAAGAAAGGTAAGATTTGATTATGTTTTATGTGTTATGAAGGTTGTATGTATGTTGTGGTATGTTAAAATGGAGGAAATTCATGAAATATAGTGTGTTGGAGTTGAGGCCATGTATGTGAGATTTAGCCGTGTAAGTGTGTGTGTGTGTTGTGTTGTATTGAAGTGATGAATTAAGTTCTATATAGTATGTTGATGGTTGTAGTGTGAAGAAATGAATGAGAATTATCCATATGTATATATGTTGTGTGTTGGCCGAAAATGATCATGGAATATGGCAAAGAACGCATTAATGTTGCTTAGTGTTTTAGTCGTCGTCGCTATGAATTCTATGTTGGAAATGAATGTTTAATGACTCAAATTGATGTTGTAATTGTTGCGGACTGATTTGGAGGTTATTGTACCTTTAATGTAACTTGTATAATTATGAGTATGACATTGTTAGAATGTGAATTGTTGGTGCAAATCATGATTTGGAAATGAGGAATATGTCATGGTGGTGTTCTCGGGTTTGGGGACTGATTTCGGGTGAATTGGAGCCATTGTTGGATTGTTGGAAATATTGTATGAATTGCTTGGAATGTCTTTTAATATTGTTGGTATGGGTTCGGGTTAGTAATTGAATGTATAAGCGTCGATGTTGGCTTGAAGGTAAGCCGTGGAATTGAATTTATGAATGTTGTTGAATGATGGAAAAGAGGCTTATTAATGTTATATTATCTTCCGGATTGGTTATTGATGTTACTAGGTTGGTTTTTGTTGTTGTTGTTGATTGATTTGGCCGAGTTAAATTCTCGGGGTGGCCTATTTACAGGGGAAATGCTGCCCAAATTTCTGTAGAATTTGATGTTCGTTTGGAAATGAATTCCTAAATACCTTTGGCTAATGTTTGGCATATTATGACGTTGTGTAGATCTTGGGGAGTCCGAGATGTAGGTTGATATTAGCTTGAGTTTGGAGTAGCTTGGAGAGCGTTTGAGGTATGTAAAGCGTAACCCTTCCTTCTTTTGGCATGCCTTAGTTACAAATAGTCTATGATACGAGCCTCGAGAAAATCCTGCTCTCACGATCCGACTATGTCTGTGATTATTATTTATTTCTTGGTCTTCGTATGCATGATATGATGAAATATTGGCCCCTATGTCTTTTACATGAATAAGTTTCAAAAGTTGCTTAAAAGTTTGGTTTTTAAAGAGAGTTTTGTTCCTAAATGACTCCGAAAACTACGAAAGTCCGTAACTTTCACGGGCAGAACCGGATCGCTTCGATATGCTCAAAAATGATTCCATGATGTATGATAGCTATGATTTCCATAGGCGGGCCCGGCTCGGGTCGGCACCAGTTCGTGGGTCCCGCGATTTTCCTTTACGTATTTCTGATGACTTTTGCAAGAACATGATATGACTATTGTTGTGGCTTATAAAAGACGGTTCGCTTTGATTAACCCATTAAGTCTTTGAAAATGTTTTAAACTGTATTTGGTCACTCCCGATTCTGTTCATGCCTTCCGTTGTACATTTTCGCCAAGTCCCGGGCCGGTTAGGTTATCATGCGCACTATGCTATATTCTGAAGTATGACGTGAATTTCGAAATATGAATATGATGAACATTATATTTGTCTTCTGTATCTCATATGTATGATTTGTATGTCCGACGCAAACGCTTTGATATTTCAGTTATTATGCTTACTTTCTTTACTTCTGTTTCGATTATGACTCAGTTCTGTTTACTATATCTTCCGCTTTGCATACTCAGTACATATTCCGTACTGACCCCCTTTCTTCGGGGGCTGCGTTTCATGCCCGCAGGTACAGATACGCGTTTTGGTGTTCACCGGCGTAGGATTTCCGTGCTGTCGTTCGAGTGCTCCCTTTGTTACGGAGCCAATATTTTGGGTATATACTCTTCCGATGTATATGATTACATTTATTCAGGTACGAGCGGGGCCTGTCCCGCCATCCCGATTCTGTTGTTGTATTAGAGGTACGTAGACATAGATGTGGGTTATGTACGTTTTTTGTTCGGATGCGACGTGCGAGTTGTGTAATTGGGCGGCCCGTCCCGTGGCGACCTTGTCGGCTGCGTGTGTGTATGCTTTGACATGTTATGTATATTATGTGACCTTACCGGCTTCTGTACAGTATATGTGTTTGTATGCGTCCGTTTGGAGCCACGTTTGATATTTATAGATGTATAAGTCGTCTGTATGCCGAATCTGGTTGAAGAGCGCGTATGGGTGCCCAGCTCGGGCACTAGTCACGGCCTACGGGGTTGGGTCGTGACACTTATGTATGTATATATATATAGTCATGTGTGACCGAGTCCCGAAAGGGCCGGGTACGGATATGATCGAGTCCCGAAAGGGCCGGGTACGGATATTACCGAGTCCCGAAAGGGCCAGGTACGGATACACCGAGTCTTGAAAGGGACGGGTACGGATACTACCGAGCTTTACTATGGCCGGGTACGGATATTACCTAGCCTTACTATGGCCGGGTACGGATACTACCGAACCTTACTATGGTCTGGTATGGATAATACCGAGCCTATATGGCCTGGTACAGTATTGTGTGGTATTGTACTGTATTGTATTGTATTGTATGGGTACGTATGTGGATATATGAAATGTTTCTTTTAGAAAAAGTTTAGGTAAACATAATGAATGTCTTAAAAGGTATCATGAGGTATAAATGGTTCTTTTATCTTACGCTATTCTTCTTGCTTTTATCATGTTACTATTCATGCTTTACATACTTAGTACATTGCTCGTACTGATGTCCCTTTTTGTGGATATTTGCGTTCATGCCCGCGGAGTGAACGAGTGCAGACGAATCGATCCGCGGAGCTTCATCAGCGGAATCTCAAGTGTCACGACCCAACCCCGTAGGCCGTGACTAGTGCCCGAAGCTGGGGCACCCACGCACACAACCATAATCAGCGTACAAACAGATTGGACATAGGCAAAAGTCAGACATCGGACCATAGCTGGCATAATCAGAACTTATACATACAGAATAGTGATACGTCGCCCCAACATTGTCACAAACACATACATACACATCGTAGTCAAATCTTTCAGAAAATGATATCACATGGGAGCCGATGGGCTATCGGAATACGGGGGACGTCCAAACCCAAACCATACGGACATGATCGAACGGTGACTTCCCATACCCACACATATATGTCTACAGACCTCTAAGAATCATAACCAAATCATATGACGGAACAGGGCCCCGCCGTACACCTGAATAAACATATGCATATGTACAATAACAGAATCGGGACCAAAGTATAGGCTCGGAACAAGGGAGCGCTCAAGACAGGCGAATCGGGATCCCTAAGTGGCGGATCATCCAAATATGTACCACAGCCACGCGCGGCATGAAACGCAACCCCCGAAGAAAGTGGGGTCGATGGGAATATGTACCGAGTATGCAAAGCATGAAATATAGTAATCAAGATCATAATCAAAC